>NC_135872.1:29767003-30019503 GCF_031162955.1 Sander vitreus | reverse complement strand
TCAGTCTATTTTGACGGATCGATTTATTAGTTGTTTGCATTATGAGCTGAAGATCAAGTATTAGACACTATGGCCCTCATTTATCAACCTAACGTAGAAACCAGCGCAGATATGAGCACAGAAATCCTCGTATCACACCAATCAGAGCGTAAGAATGGTCGTGCATTGATAAATGCAGCGGCTGGAAACGATTGTAATTTAAATATCACACCCCAATATATTCTGGGTTTTGAGGCCTCGCCCCTACAATTTACGACATGGCGAGACGTAATCCGGATGAGAAGCGGCACTTCTCAGAGGTGGAGACTGAAACCCTGATATCTCAGGTTCACTATTTGGCAGCCTGAGAACTGGGATTAAGGCTGAAGAAAGAATGTGGAATGGAAAGAGATCACTGATGCAGTCAACAGTGTTGCCGTGGTAAATCAGACTCCAGCTGAAGTTTATTTAATTTATACATCCTTGACATATGTATACTATAGTCCTAATAGTAATATACAGGCTTATATTGCAATCTCTTAGGCCTACATGGTTTACCTATATTTAAATAAACACACAGTAGCTGAGTTTATGCAGTGTCTTTTATTTTACTCGTGCTTTTTTCATCGTTCACTTGTGGCCATTAACGACACTTTAAAAGAGAAATGAAAACCTGAAGAATAAATAAAAATGTTGTGCATCATCATGTTTCCTGTATTGAGTATCATTGCCAAACATAACACTATACCTGTTAAACTCATGGTATGCTGCACCGTAAGTCCACACTGACTTGCGTACACGAGTTCAGACCAGACGTGAGATTTTATCGCAGCCTACGCTCACATTCAAATTGATAAATGCCTTGCTTTACGTAGGAATCGGCGTACGCCCGTCCTACGCCTGTTTTTGGTCGTACGCACGTTTCATAAATGAGGGCCTAAGAGTTTATTTGATATATTTACCACTACACTTCCACAGCATGTCAGTAGACTTTATGAATGACAACACACAGCAAAGGAAGGAATAATTCAAAAAAGATGACAAAAAGGAGACAAAAGGTGACGAGAAGAGAAAAAGACACAGTGAACACCAAAGGAGAGACGGAATGTTTATCCGGACAGTGGACATGGACGGACAGAGGTGGAGGACAGGGACCCACTCAGAGAAATCAGCTGTCATCAAAGCTGTCATCTATCTATGTTTGTCTGAGTGAAGAGCGGACACTGTCCCATGCCAACAGGTCAAGGTCTTTGTGTACATGTGCTGATGAGCATTAGTCCAGTATGTCCATCCATCATCCCGTCCTAGACCGACAGACTACAGAGCACCCAGGGTTAGTGAATAACATCTGACGCTCAGACTCTGTTTGGTGGACTCAGTATGATGAGTGTGTACATTTTTAGCATGTGTGTCTCCAGTGGGACCTGAGGCCAGTAACTCAGAGCTCGATGACGTCCACACTCTGCAATCACAGACAAAATGCAACTGTCAAAGTGAGCCTGACTGTAAGACATATATGTCCACGTCCAGGTTTATTTAGACCATCTGGTCAAAGCACAGATTGCAGGATTACAGGGCAGACACATGCTGTTTCTAAAAGCTAGAATCCACAGCATAGTATCATATTTTGCCCATCATGTCATCGTCCAAGCATCTGTAGTAACATCTTGTGATTACCTACAGCCCAGGCTGAGCAAGAATGGAAAAATGACACCTGCTTCATAGAAATACTGTATATTGTTCTAGTAAAAAGCATGACATGTGGCCATGGGCCAGGATCAGATCTGGGCTCGTCTTTATCAAGCCAGGATTCCTTCCAGACTAAGAATACCGCACTTCAGACATTCATATGAAGCATCCTCCACTGACTGACACTGGTCATTCACAGTACAACATGCAGACCCTCAGCAGAAATGAGGAACTGATTGAACAAGCTTATACAAGTTGTGGATTTTGAGCTCAACTTTATGAGTTTTTGAAAGTTAAACTTGCATTTATTCATTAGGTCGACTATTTTAATTTTTTGTCAGATATGTATGTGTTGATTGAACTTGAGTATGTAAGTTAAGTTAGAGAGAGACAGAGACACAGAGAGAGAGAGAGAGAGAGAGACAGAGAGAGAGACAGAGAGAGAGAGAGAGAACGAGACAGAGAGAGAGAGAGAGAGAGAGAGACACACACACAGAGAGAGAGAGAGAGACAGAGAGAGAGACAGAGACAGAGAGAGACAGAGACAGAGAGAGAGAGACAGAGAGAGAGACAGAGAGAGAGAGAGACAGAGACAGAGAGAGAGAGACAGAGAGAGACAGAGAGAAAGAGACAGAGACGGAGAGAGACAGAGAGAGAGAGAGAGAGAGAGAGAGAGAGAGAGAGAGAGAGAGAGAGAACGAGACAGAGAGAGAGAGAGAGAGAGAGAGACAGACAGAGAGACAGAGAGAGAGAGACAGAGCGAGAGAGACAGAGAGAAAGAGACAGAGAGAGAGAGAGAGGCAGAGAGAGAGAGAGTTGTGGTTGTGAAGAAGCTTGTTGTCATTAAAGATTCAGCCCTCTCCTGGCAGCTCCTAACAGAGCTCTCCTATTGGCAGAGATAGGAGTAATTTCCAGCTTAAGAGAGTTGATAAACTGCATTTACTCCTAGTCCTAAAAGTAGGACCAAATATGTGGTACTCTTGAGATCTCTACTCTGAGACTAGTTATTCAATCTGGGCCCAGAAGTAGGAGCCCAAACCAGCTGTGACTGCAGACTGAATACCAAACAGTTTGCATTGCAGGCACAACCACAAGAATGTATGAAGAAATAAAGTTCCTTTTGTAACACAGTTGGGATGTGGCTGCCTAATGGCTCCTTGGCTGCTTTGTCACCGTGCTTCCTGCTGACATCGGTGTTTCAGCAGCAACAGGTGACATGGTTCTTTGAGGTCTGATAGGACACTCATCAATAACCATTACACTAGATGGCCAACCTGGCACACACAGACCTGCTTCTCTCTATCTGGCTTCCACCTCTCTCCACCTCTGTCCCTTACCTCTGTTGACCTTATCCATGCCTTTATTACTTTAAACCTGCCTCACCATTAATACAGTATGTAGGGACTTCAGAGCTCAAACACACTGCTACTAATTTAAGGACTTCAATGACTTTCAATGTCTTGTTTGTTATGATGCAAGGACTCAAAGATTTTTACGGTTATGTCATAAGCCTCATCTTGTAAAGCAGTCATTTCTTTTCAAACTGCTGCTCTGGCCACGTTCTGAGCCAAACTGATGATTTCCCATTTGATTAACAAGAAGAAACCGTATTTCATTTCAGAAAATACCTCCTTATATTTTTCTAAATCCACAAATTCTGCGACAGTGAGGCCTCTGGGAACCCTGGTAAATAATGTAGGAGTTGACCTTTGAGTTTCATATAACACAGGATGATGAACTTGGTTCATTTCATACCCTGAATACAGTTTAAGTTGGCTTCACACAGGGTTAGTATTATCATCCAGTGTGAACAGAGCTGTTCTCCGTCTGCCTCTGTGTCTGTCTATCTCTACAAGTGGAGGGATCAATTTAAAGCTCGGGGAGTCAGGAAGTCTAGAAAAGCAGTAGGAGTGACATCTATACCTCAGCCATCCTCACCTCCTGTGGATGGCTGCTGGACATTTGATTCCAACTCACTGCCCTGTTAGAATATCTCAGTGACATGGCATATCAGGTGTCAGAGTCACACAAGCTGCAAACATGAACTTATTATAGTTTTAGATGCCCGGCAACAAGTGGGCCGGCCTATTACACAGCCTAGAGGGGCAAGGTAAACTCTGGGGTATTCCCTGGGGGGTTAGCATGCTGGACCTGACAAACAACAAGGGGGGGGGGGTCAAAGCATCCAGACCTGCAGCTATTGTATTTTGATTATAGATTGCTGTTTAAGTCATTTTTCAAGGAAAGAATTCCACAAATGTGCTGTTTTTCTTTGTTTTACTGTATGCTAGTAAACTAAATAACTGTTGTTTCGACAAAGCAACTTGTGATGGGACAAGGACATTGACCAAAAATGTATTCATTATTCAACAGATTCAACACATGAATTGATAATATCAATAATCCCTATTGGGATTGTCTGACAGTTGACAGTATAGCTGTATCACTTTTTTCCAGCTTTTAATCAAAGCTATATGATTTTTTCACTGAGGTAAATATTCACACACATGACTCCATGTTTTCACAGCTGTATCATTTCATTTTATACCCATTCTCCCCAAATTCACCCTGACACATTTGGTATACACAGATTGAACTTTTTCTTTTCTAATAATGATTCAGATACCAGTGCTCTCTTTCTCCCAAATGTTAAATCTATATACCAGCCTGTGTGCAGCAGGTGTAATGGACAGCAGTTGACAAAGAAACCTGATGCGCCTAATAAGAATGTATTTGCCTGCACAGCAAATATAAAATGTAATGAGTTGTGGGGTTTAAGATGTTAAAAGTCATCAAATTGTGTTAAGCAGGGATGGAGAATATTCTCCTTTGTAAATAATAAAAAAGTCTTGATTTTATTTTGAGTCAGTTGGGTCTATAATACTGTAACTGTCAGAAGGAACCACTCTCAGATGCAAAGGCCTAATTAATGAGAGACTGCAGAGTGCCAGACAAAAGGAACTTGTGACTGCTGCAGTCATCAGGATGCATGTCTGGAATGGTAAGAATAGTAAGAGCTTCTCCTCAGTCCACTGAGAGGGACAGGCCCAAATGACTGCTGCCACTGTTTTAAATCTCAGGGTTAGAGAATATTACCAAGCAAGGACATTTATACATTTCCCCTGTAATTCAGGATTAAACCAATAAGGCACTACCATCGTAAATATTAAACAATTTATAAATATTCTTCCTCCTCATGGCAGAACTGTGAGATAAAGTCAGGCTTAGACTTCTCTTTATTGATCCTTTAGGGATGACTCCCGCAAGGAAATTAGATTTCAGCAGCAGATTTCAGCAGCTTACAGAACACTCTTTAAATAAAGAGGTATAGAAAATACAGTATAGAAAAAATACAGTATAAGAATAACAATAACAAACTTTTAGCTAAATATTTTTTACAAAAAGTAAACAAACAGTAAACAACAATAAACTACAGATAAATAAAGATAAATATATAGATATGTAGGACTGTGTATGGTACTGTGTTATTATACAGTTAATAAATAAATGACATTTAGCATAAATTAGCAGTTAAGAGCAGTTAGAGTGTCCAGGTATGTATGTGAGTAGATTATTCATTTATTGCACAGTGAATGAGTGAGTGGCTACCACTCCTTCCCTCCTTCCTTCAGCTGCGTGCGTGTGTGTGTGTGTGTGTGTTTGTGTGTGTGCATGTGCGCGCGTGTGCAGGCGTGTGTGTGCTACATGTGTGTGTGCGCGCGTGTGTGTGTGCGTGCGTGCATGTTTGTGTGTGTGTGTGTGTGTGTGTGTGTGTGTGTCACTAACTGTGGTCCTGGAGACACCTGTAACTACCACAGAGGATTGAGTACTTTGGTGTTTATACGTCTGTATGTTTGTAGCCTGACTGCATCTTGTACTGTTGGGACTCTATCACTGTGGAAAAATCTGTCGACAGACAGAAGACAGACAGACAGACAGACAGACAGACAGAGAGACAGACAGACAGACAGGCAGGCAGGCAGGCAGGCAGACAGACAGACAGACAGACATCTCAAAAGAGATGGAAGCAGATCATTTTAGATGTTAGCTTTAACAAGTATCCTTCCATTTTCTAGACAAAGTAAAGAGTCTTGTGTCTCACTTAGTGGCCAATAATAATAATAATAATTAATAATAAAAGGTACTCAAAGACACTTTGCATGGTAATAAAACCATGACAGGTATTAGCTTATTGCAGATATATCACAATCTGTGTATATGATGACAGATAAGTAACAAGAAATGTTGCAGGAAAGAAAGCTGGGTTTGAGGTCATGTAGAAATTACATGTCTCCATTACATAGTTTGTCCACCACAGAGCTCTGACAAGTAGGGTCTTCCACTGTAAAAGAGATGTGGCATGTCATGCTAGCGGCTACACTAACCTGTGCAGTTGCGTAGCTTTCAGCTACAATGTTCCAGTCATTATACTGACACATACACAATCAGGCTGGTGCTGAGCCATCTACATATACTTTGTAGTGTGTGTTTGTGAATTCTTGGTTATATTTAATAAATATCCAAAGTATTATATTATACTTGTTGTTTATGGCATTTTGAATCTGTATACTCATAACTCTTTAAAAAATCAGGAGACCATGACAACTGTGGTTCCTCTAGTCTTGCTACTCTGTCGCTGCATGACAACTAGAGCGCAGCTTAACCAATGACATTACAGAATGGCTCTGCAGCCAATCAGGAGAAGTCTCCACAGAGGCCTGGCTTCCGGCTGAAATGTGTCCGAGGCTGGTGTGACTGAATGGTTAAATGTTTAAACACACACACACACACACACACACACACACACACACACGGATGTTTCACACACATCATTATTTGTGCAAGAAAGCAGCGGCGGAACAGCTGCATGACACTGAGTAGAGATGAACTCACTCTACCTTTTCTCTCCTGATTCCTGAGTAGAGTAACACAAAACTTCTCAACTACAAGCTATGATGTTCATACACCAACATTCTCCACACTGGAACGTCTATGATTGTGTTTTCAACGGTCAGTAGTCAAACACTTGAGAGATGTTAAACCAATACCTAACTTCTATTTTAAACTGGATTTGATCTTGATGAACTTGGTCCTTTCTTTGTCTTGGTTGTACCTCCATGACGCGTTTGAGATGTCGTGATAGTAGTCAACGCTTTTAGTTCCATTTACTTTCTTTTTAATAAGTTACAAGGTAGATGGATAAAGAAGGTTAAATGTTTACATTACGTTATTCTATTTTTGGGTTAATAAATGATTGGTTTAAACTGGTGAAACCTCTGTTATAATCTCTGCTTGTCTCTGATTCTCACATGGGAACTGGAAACAATGAAGCTCATCTGCGATTTTAGGATAGCAGAGTTGTATTCTGATCTACAGACTATATCCCTAATACAACGACAATTAGACAATGATGTTAGACCTGTTTAAAGTGAACTTGGCCTGATTTGGTCCTGTAAGTAGGTGAGGTCTGCAGCTACAGTCTGTGGAATAAAAACCTGGACAAGGTCAAAGTGGCTTTTTGTTGCTTGATCTCATGTAAGACATATTCTGGGATCAGCTGCTTAAATCAAGAGAAATCAAATGATGCTCTATGCAGGAAATAATGAAAAAATGTACTCACTACCAACACAGATACATCCCACTCAATGTTCACAAAAGTCTGGAATAATCTAGTGACTAAACACTGCACAGCTGACAGTCCACTTCATATCTAATGCTTCAGAGTAGCAGTGGGGCGTCCTGGTAGCCCAATGCTGAAAGCTCATTCCACATATATATATCCAATCTGTCCAACACACCACACAGAGCAGGCCTACCTGAGTCCTGGGAGTTGAGCACCTCCAGGGCGTGCATCATGGCACTGGCAAACACGTTGGCGTCCTCCTTGCTGCCGAAGTTCAGGCCATAGACCTGCCGGGCGTCCCGCCACTGGTGGAAGGTCTGCGTGGCCTGGTTGTACTTCAGCCCCTTGGGAATGGCACAGTTTATCACCACCTGGAGAGGTCCATGATGAGCGGGTGGGGAAAGGGAAACGAGGAAAGAGGAAACATCTTTTAGAAATGACTAATGAGGTAGCATTTTTAAAGTAACCCAATCAGAAACTGTTCAAATCACAGCTTGATTTACGGAGCTACTAAGAATATTGCGATGTTTCTGACGTGTCAAGAGCTTATACTGACAGGAAATAGCCTTGTGGAAAGGAAAGCTTGAATGGGGCAGCATGTTTTAAGGCCGACCTGAGATTTATGGCTCTTTCTGTCAGTCATGACGCTCGCTCTGTCCACCTGCCGCTGCGCTCAGGAGCTCACAACACACCCACATACTGGAAAAGCCCAAACTCATTAAACACAAAGTGACAATACTGGGGCTCTGCAGCCATTATGTTCTAAAAGCTCCTTTTTACAGTACCTGCTCGTAAAGAGACTTTATGATCTCCTCACTCTGTGTTTACGGTGCCTAACCTCAGGGATGTTCAGTGTCCTGGGCACACGGCCAAGTCAAGAGTTATTGAGAACCTTAAGGACTGGGACTCCCTCTACTTTTGCAGCCTCCATGCACACAGCGTGAAGGGTCTTTATCTGCATCATAATGGTGGAAAATCACTTTCATCTGATTCAGCTGAAACACAATTGTGTAATGTGGTTTAATCCCTGTGTCATCTCATGTCCAAACTAATAAGAGACTGAATCCAAACCATTCTCCTACAGGGACGCTTGTCTTTGAGGAACCTCACAGTGACACAGAGAGGAAACTGTTCTGAGACCTTCCTTCATAAAGCCATATGTTCTCCTGAGCACCATAACACGTGGGACCCCTTAGCTGAAAGAGAGACAGAGCAGGGACCTCCTACTACATATATTGTATAAAATGAAGTTGCATATTAAACTGGGCGTAGGGCGGCATAAAGCCTTTATACATACCTTTTTTCATAGAATACTTAGCTATTCAAATAGCCTAATAATTGTAGGCATGATTTTATAAATCATTTTTTAATGTTAAACATACATGGCATCTGTGGATGGCCTTAGTGACTACCTTGACTATAAGCTAGTAAGCAGTGGGGATTTATATTCACAAATAGTATCCTAGATTAATGTTAAGACTTTTAAAATTTTGAAAAAAACTTTCAAAAGTTAATAATTTGGAGCACCCCTGCATTGACTCTGAAGACCCCCTAGGGGTCCCGGACCCCCTGTTGAAGAACCCTGCCCTAGTTTACTGAACAAGGTGTAGTGCTGCCATGATATAACCTGTGGTTATTCTAATGTTTGTTCCTCACATACAGTAAGCCTTCTTCTGTTGTTGACGGACTGAGCATTACAACAAGCAGCCAGTAAAAAGAGATGGAGGAGGTCCAGATGCTTATTGTCGCTGGCCACACAAACTGAGAATCAGCCTGAACCCGCTAACACAGACGTCCCAATGCTGTTTTATTATGTGGTAAGGTCACAGCAGGGTGACAAACAGTCCAGCGTCAGAGTCTCTTTTATGATCACATTCTCCCTGTTTTCTCATCTGCTCCCATTTTGATTTACTCTTAACACTTCCTCCATATGTATTTCTAATGTCAATGATACAATTGTTGCTCTAAGCTGCTCTTTGTAACAGAAAAACTGTTCTCACTGATGAAATAATTCCACTCAGTTCCACTTTGTCAGCGACGCTCACATACTGTGAAACATCGACAGGAAGTGTTGAGTTTCATTCACAGTAGCTAAACATCGATCAAACACACCCACACACACACACACACACTACACTACACAGTTCTTTAGCTGACTGACAGAATATCACTTTGAAGGCATTACATGCTTTTGCAATTGTGATTCTGAAAACCCAACACCACAGAAAATGTTACAGAAAATAGAGATTTCATCAGTTATTCAACCTTGACTTCCACTGTAAATAAAGTGTTAGATCAGACCAACTGACTCCAGGCATTGACTAAAGAAGGGTTCCAACCACCTGGTGATCCTGGATCTTGCGTCCCACTACGCGGAAGGCGTTATTGCCCGTATGGTGGTAGATGTGGACCCTGCTGAAGCCCGTGGACCCTCCAGCTGGGACCCACTTCTTATTGGCGTCGTCGTACACCATGACAGCGGCTCGCGCCTGGCAGATACTCTGTTCACTGCAGAGACACAAAGACAGGAAATCACGGTACAATCATGCATTTCAGCTGCTGATAACTCCCCAAAAACACGGTGTACGATGGTTTACTGATGCCGACTGGAGGGAGATAGACAACCATCCTAAAGATGATGTTCTGAGCTGTGATACCATGGTGATCAGTCAGGCCATGTGACTACTGCTGTCATTAAAAACTCCTTTCACAAAAAAGACAAAATGAATGCTCATTTACTATCTGTTGCTAAATATTTCATCTTCTCCTACTACTGCACAGGCTGCCACATTAATGCCAAATAATACCTTTATTTTGAAAACCATGGTGGCTTCATTACTCCTTTCACTTTTCAAACTAAGTTTGTGATATTACATGTTTTGTCCTGAAACTGTCACTGTATCCGAGTGTGCTATCAGTGAGCTTATCGGTAACATAACATTACATTTCTAATAAGTCATCACAACACAATCTCAACATTGGGCCATCAGTGCTGTGAAGAGTTCTTTAAAGAGTTAGGAAACAGTACTTTCCTCTACGACATCTTAATATTAATAATAATCCAGTTTATGGTTCCCTTAAACACACAGAAGAGTGAAGGAGGACAGGTGATGAAGACAGAGACAAAAGGGGGACATGGAGACACAGACAGAAGGAGACATGAAGACAGAGACAGAAGAAGACATGTAGACACAGACAGAAGGAGACATGAAGACAAGACAGAAGAAGACATGTAAACACAGACAGAAGGAAACATGAAGACAGAAACAGAACGGGGCATGAAGACAGAAGGGGACATGTAGATACAGACAGAAGGAGACATGAAGACAGAGACAGAACGGGGCATGAAGACAGAGACAGACGGAGACATGTAGACACAGACAGAAGGAGACATGAAGACAGAGACAGAAGAAGACATGTAGACACAGACAGAAGAAGACATGTAAACACAGACAGAAGGAAACATGAAGACAGAGACAGAACGGGGCATGAAGACAGAAGGGGACATGTAGATACAGACAGAAGGAGACATGAAGACAGAGACAGAACGGGGCATGAAGACAGAGACAGAAGGGGACATGTAGATACAGACAGAAGGAGACATGAAGACAGAGACAGAACGGGGCATGAAGACAGAGACAGAAGGAGACATGTAGACACAGACAGAAGGAGACATGAAGACAGAGACAGAATGGGGCATGAAGACAGAGACAGAAGAAGACATGTAGACACAGACAGAAGGAGACATGAAGACAGAGACAGAACGGGGCATGAAGACAGAAGCAGACATGTAGACACAGACAGAAGGAGACATGAAGACAGAGACAGAAGGGGACATGAAGACAGACAGAAAGAGACATGAAGACAGAGACAGGTCCTTCAGACTGCAGTTACAGCCCACCAGCACCAGGGGGAGCTGACATCAGATCCATTCAGACCATTTCCGCCCTGAGAACCAAACTAATGAATGTGTGTTTATTATCTGTCACTAAGTAACAAGCTCACAGAGAGTTCAGTGAGTGACATGTGACTGATAGCTGGACACCTAGCAGCATATTTAGTATCACAGTTGCACTCTCACAAGGCCAATTCAAATCAGCAACAGAGGCTGAGATATCATTTCCCATGATGCCTTCAACATTATTTTGTTAGACCATCACTGTCTGGTAAATAAAGGTAATTTTCTCAGAAAATCTTGTCCAGAGACAAACAATATAGAACTTTATCACAGATGGGTAGTACTCCTCCTGACAAGTAACTACTAATACCAGAGATCGACAGAGGGGAAAGCATTACAGTGATATGAATTTCTGTATGTCACAATCTGAATACAAGTAGAGAAAGTGACAGACCCAGGACAATAAGATCCGATCACTCAGACCACATACGGAGGTGGTCTGGACCGCATTAAGGACCGCCTACATAACTGTGAGCAGAACTACGGACTCATTCACTGGCTTTGTCCACGTCTGTGCTATAGGCAGCTCTGTGAATCTTGGCTGTCTTTGTATTTTAAAACAGTACTATTTGAAAGTAGTTCTCACGCCACAGAAAGTGAGAGAATGGTGCGTTTTGGTTGGCTGCCTGGAAAAGGCGGCTGAGTCAGCCCGGGGGACCGCTGGGAGTCAATAACTCATAAAATGTACCTGAATTCACCAATATGTAGGACATTACTGCAGACATTCAATTCTTGCAACTTCTGCTGTTGCTATTCAGAAGCTGGCGAGTGAAACAGTTTCACGTCCCATAACTTCTTCACAATAAAAGCAAATTAAAAGCAAAATCAGGAAATTTAAGGTCTTCATCAGCAGTAAAGTAACACTATAAGTGAACATGAAATAAAATAAAGCAGATATAGAAACTAAACTTCAAACCACAGACATTTTATTTGCATACAGAGCAAGAAAATGAGATCCGATCACAAGTGTTAACTCAGGACGCATGTGGACACACATTCTGCTGCCAGGGCCTTTTAAAAAGGATCTGTTCCAGGCAAGGTTATAATCGTTAACCAAAACGAACGAAATAACAAAAACTAGGGGGGAAAAAACATTGTCGTTAACTGAAATAAAAATAAAAACGAGGCATTACAAAAAAACGATAACTAAACTAAAACTGTAACGTCTGTTTGCAAAACTAACTGAAATAAAATAAAATTATCGAGTAAATGTATGCAAATAACGTTATATCTCTCCGACCGTGACATTTCCCGTAGACGTATAGTTTCCGACTGGGAACCCAGAAATTCCGACTTTCCACGTCAAATTGAACACAACATGTCCGTGCCCCTCGCCTGGCATCATAGCGGTACCGAAAGTCGGAAGAAAGCAGTCCTATTTGATTATGACTATGTCAGATAAAGTGCCTTGCAGTGGAAGGTGGTAAAACATGTACAATTTAATACGGGGAAAAATCTCACGAATTTGAAAGTACATTTGAGAAGCGCACACAAGCTAGGAGGCTAACCTGGCTTACCTTAACAAGGTAAAGGAGAACGCAAAGCCTCCCTCCCCCGAAACAGAAGCTAACCCCGGTAACGTTACAGGGCATGGATGTATGGGTACAGGGCATGGATGTATAGGTACAGGGCATGGATGTATGGATACAGGGCACGGATGTATGGGTACAGGGCATGGATGTATGGGTACAGGGCATGGATGTATGGATACAGGGCACGGATGTATAGGTACAGGGCATGGATGTATGGGTACAGGGCATGGATGTATGGGTACAGGGCATGGATGTATGGGTACAGGGCATGGATGTATGGGTACAGGGTATGGATGTATGGGTTCAGGGTATGGATGTATGGGTACAGGGTATGGATGTATGGGTACAGGGCGTGGATGTATGGGTACAGGGCGTGGATGTATGGGTACAGGGCGTGGATGTATGGGTACAGGGCATGGATGTATGGATACAGGGCGTGGATGTATGGGTACAGGGCATGGATGTATGGATACAGGGTATGGATGTATGGGTACAGGGCATGGATGTACGGGTACAGGGCCAGGCAGCATGACCGAGACAACAGCAGAATAGAGAACACTGTAGGAGGGCTTTCACCGGCAACCCGATAGCTGCTGGTTGTAAATATGCAGGAACACCAAAAGCGGGAGGAAACGTAGGTTAATATGTGGATTATTCTGGGATGTCTACACAACTGTGTGAGTCGATTGACTTCAAAAAGTTTGCCACTTTACTCGAACCAAAGTTGAAAACACCTGTTGATGTCTTCTTTAGTCTATTTAGGTTTTTTCCTGGAACACGTCACTTACACATTTTGCTCTTACTGCGGCGTCTTGTGTAGACTGTTTACATATTTATGACCTCATGTAGGCTGCATGTTATGTATTGGTGCTATTGTTGAATACATTGTGAATACATATTTCTAAAATTGTATGATGTTTTTGTTGAGTTATTATTACTTAATACTTTTTCTGACCTTTTTGAATCCCCCAACAAATAACCCATATTACAAAAAAGACTAAATCTAAGACTAAAACTAATAAAAACTAAACTAAAACTAAGCATTTTCAAAAAATAAAAACTATAAACTAAACTAGCAAACCCACTTTAAAAACTAATTAAAACTAAACTGAATTTGAAAACAAAAAGTCAGAACGAAATAAAAATAAAAACTAATGAAAAATGCAAAACTGTAGTAACCTTAGTTCCAGGGCATGAAAATGGAGACAAGGAAACACCGAATGAGGCTCTTACACGTGCACACACTGCTACTGAACATGCACTCCAGGTTTGAAATAACTTTCTGTTACAAGACTGAATCTTCTTGAAACAGCTCTGTAACATGTCTCCTGTGTGCCCTCTACACAGTCAAGGACACACCACACACCAGGACCACAGTTAGTGACACACACACACACACACACACACACACACACACACACACACACACACACACACACACACACTCCTCTGCTAATGTGCTTCATAATGACAACAGAAGCTGAAGTGTGGTAGCACTCTGCAGCAGCTGTTGAACTCATATTACCATTTGTTGTTTTCTCCCATGATGCATTAACACCTCAGCAGATATGGAAGTGGCTAACTGTGAGCAGAAACTAACTGGAGAGGAGAAAAGAAATCAATCATGAGAATTCATTCACAACCTTTTACAGAACCTGCAGGCAAATGATTAACCCTTACATCTTTAAATGACACAGAGCAGCAGCTACAGTGGTTCCATGACTGGATGAAGTACAGGGTAAAGTCACCCACATTCATAATAGAGATTTTGAGCAGACACACATCTTTATGCTATAAACGTGTGGTATATATAGAGTTAGTTTGATGCATGCTGACATTTAAAAAAAAAAGGTGATTTCTGATTCACAAGCGGCCTGCACATTCAGACTTACACAGCCGCTGGGAACCGGCTCAAAGCTGCAGTATTCCGCCGCTGATTTTTCATGTGTCCGTAGAGTTGGTGGGACTACTTCTTGACCAGGTGCAGTGACTTCCTGGAGCTACTGGCTGCAGACACACTGATGTGTGTGTGAGCCAAGGATTTCCACTGAATGCAGAACGTCTGCAACGACCGGCTACAGCCATGACTGACAGCTGTAGTCACAAGGACCCACGAGATCTCGTGAATTCGCGTAGAATAGAACCACAAAACCAACAACAGTTTGTTTCCATCCAGAGGAGTAGAGGGGAAACAACTCTGTGCTGTGTTTTCAAGGTGTAGTGCAGGGAAATATGAACCGCCGTGAGCACGGTGTATTGTATTTTGAAAATTAACCGGATGTTTATTTTGTTTCTGTGCTCGACTTCCTGTCCCGCACTATCTGCCGTGTGCTGAATTGCTGCGGCGCTCTCCGGCGTCCAGCAAAAACAGAAGCTCTACGTATCTGCTCCGGAAGGCTGGATCACCGGAGCTGGGACAGAGTCAGAACGCAGCCGTTCTGCAGTCAGTGGAAATACACACATTGACTTTAATGGAAACCTAATGACTCCGTTGACGTTCAGGAGCCGTTCCGCATCCAGTGGAAATTGGGGGTAAGGACCAATGTCTTAACAACAATGTCTGGTTTGGGCCTGCACTGCTCTCATGATTACATGCAGCCAATCAAAGATGGCCCTTTAAACACTGAAGAATAATGATTGTATTGCTGCATGTTTTGTTGACTGTGGTCACTTTGGTCAGATGGAATGTCAGCGTATTCTCATACCATGGAATAAATGCAGGACCACTGCAGAGACCACAGCCTCTGCCTGCAATGGTTTCAGTCACAAATCTCTACACAGTGTGCCTCCCACACACACACACACACACACACACACACACACACACACACACTGCATGTGTGTGTGGTGGATGTACTGTGGTTTGCAGGGTGATTCAGCTGAAAGCACTGTGAGCAGAAAGCCAAAGGAATCCATCCCAAAGTGTTTGGAGAGGAAGGAAATGTGGCGACTAAAAGAAGGAAAACAACATGAGGCATAAAGAGAAAATGTGAGGAGCTCAGACACACTGCGGCTTTTCCCTGGTGGTCCCATCACTGCTGGAGAATTCCTTTGACATTTATGCTTTCTTTCCTTGAGCTACAATTATCTTTTTTTATTATTTACATTACTGGCTGCAGCATTGTTAACGGTCCTCTCTGAGATTAGTGTGCATTCTGTGATATGATGTCAGATGGGTTTCTGCTTGTTAAGAACCTGACTGGTGTGATCTAATCCTGTTGACCCTCCTCTTCTCTTCTTAACTCTTCCACTGAACACATCAGCTGTACCCCCCCCATCTCTCCACTGAGACCACACTATCAGCACGTCTGCATAAAGTGCCAGTTGTATGTTTGCATTGGGATCTCTATGTTTCTCCCAAAAGCCTTCTGTAGAGTTGTGGTCCTGCTGACAGCTACGTATGCCTCAGACATACGGTGAGTTTCTGGGCTGTGTTTGAACTTAGATTGTATAATGTCTCAATACGAGACAGAAAAAAACTATCAATATTATGCTTTCATTTTGATTTCCAAGGTGAGTAAACAGCTTGAAAGACACAGCAGAGCAATCCAGATATCCCTCTGCCTCTAGCCCAGTTACACACACACACACACACACACACACACACACACACACACACACACACACAGATATGAAGAATCTGCAGATCTGAGAATAGGAATGGGGAATAGGATATGAGATGAGAATATCTCCATTAATGTTAATGAGGCTCTGATTTAAGAACGGTTCTGATTTCAAAGTGGAACAGAACAGCTCCAGGGGCTTCACCGCCATAATGTCACATCCTGCCAGGATTGAACGTGGGGCGGGGGGTGTACAGAGAGCAACAGAGCTAGGAGTGCAGAGAGGACGAGAGCAGGATAAAGACTGGATCCCAGATGGTCCTCTGTAGACCATTGGCCTGCTACTCTCCTGTAGGTCACCTTCTTATCTGTGGCTACAAAATAAAAACTAGAGAAGCAGCAAGTCATTCCCTGACTGTACTGAGTCACTCCATCACTGCTACGGGTGGAAAGTGTGATCATTTCACTGCTAAAGGCCAAAGTTGCATAACAAGCCAAGCATCTAAAAATAGAAACTAACCAAAAAGGGCTAAGTGAAACTCACTGAGTGTTTCTGACAAAGCCAGGCAGTGAGAGAGGACTCCGGCCGAGGGTTCTGGGTTTTGGGTTAGGGTTAGTCTTCCATCTGGTCATGGTGCAGACCATGCAGCACAGCTGGCCTCTGGTATGATGATCTCATTTAATTTTAGAGCTGTGCTTATTAATGAGGAATCATAACAATGCCACCATCTAATGTGTTCTTTAATCATTGAATATGGAATCCTAATTAGCATAACTCATCATCTTTACATATAATCATCTTTGTAACCCTTCACTGCACAGGTTGTACTGAAGGGCTGAATGCTAATCAGGCTTCTGGGTTCATGTTGTCAGTCACACTATCTTCTCATGGCTGGGATTTGTTAGAGACACAGTGTAAAAATATTAGACAAAGCTTCCGGCTCTGAACAGTGAAGCCAGAGCTGAAGCTCCTTAAAGCTGCATTCTCTCTACCGTCCAGCAGGGGGAGACTCCTTAAAGCTGTATTCTCTCTGACTTGCAGCAGGGGGAGACTCCTCTGGCTAGGTTTCTATAGAAGTCTATAAGAAAATTACCCTACTTCTCTCTTGCTTTATTACCAAAGTAAACATTTTCATAATGAGTTTATGGTCTCAAACGCTAGAATCAAGTCTTCTTCAACACAGCATGATGTTCATTTAGTAAATAATGGTTACATTTATTTTAAAATAGAGGATAAAGCAGGGGATGCTTTAGGACCTGTCAGTCAGGACAGAGGCTTAGCTTGTTTTTGGCTGTGTTGAGGTACTTGTACTTTCCTTGAGTCTTTTATTTTCATGACACTTTCTACTTCTATTCTGCTTCATTTCAGAGAGAAATATTGGGGGGGGGGGGGAACATACTGTCACAACAGTAACATTTTTAAAGCAGGACTTTTACTGAGTATTTTTACAGTGTAGTATTAGTACTTTTACTTAAGTAAAGGATCTGAATACTTCTTCCACCAGTGTGTGTTTTCATCTTAAACTTTGACCCTCTCACTGTGTGTTTTCACTTCAGCAAAGTTAACTGGACTTATGTTCTGCCGTACATGCAGATGACATGCCGGTAGATCTCCGCCTGATGACTCGCTTCAGAAGCCTTAACAACACACGCATGCCACCTTAACAACACACGCCTGCCGCCTTAACAACACGTTGCCACCTTAACAACACACGCCTGGCGCCTTAACAACATGCTGCCACCTTAACAACACGCGCCTGCTGCCTTAACAACACGCGCATGCCGCCTTAACAACACGCGCCTGCTGCCTTAACAACACGCGCATGCCGCCTTAACAACACGCGCCTGCCGCCTTAACAACACGTTGCCACCTTAACAACACGCGCCTGCCGCCTTAACAACACGCGCTTGCCGCCTTAACAACACGCGCCTGCCGCCTTAACAACACGTTGCCACCTTAACAACACACGCCTGCCGCCTTAACAACACGTGCCTGCCGCTTTAACAACACTTCAATTCACATTTAAAGGGATAAATCACCATTTCACCGTTGCGTGTGCGTCGGAGTTTGTCAACAAATGTGCGTCAGCTGGGGCATGCCCAGGCAGAGACGGGGTGAGTGGACTTACCGGAGCGTCGGCATACGGCAGGCAGAGAACCTTTCTATATGTATCTCTGTCCTGTTCTTCACATCAGTGAGGCTTTCTTCTCTTGTTTCAACGTGAATACATGACGAAGTGACTGGAACTATCACCTCTCGCGCCTGGATTCTCAACGTCCCGGCTGCTGCTGCCCGGTCTTTGAGACACAGCTGTTGTCTGTTTGTTTTAATCACTACACGCGGTTCACAACACACGGTTAGTTAGCGTAGTTAACACTACACACAGTGAAATGAGAAGTTTGGGGTCCCCTGCTGGAGCTGCTACCCCCGCGACCCGACCCCGGATAAGCGGATGAAGATGGATGGATGGATGGATGGTTGTTGTGGAGAAGATTTGTCAGGTGAAGTGGAAGAGAGCGTGTCACGGAGGAGAATGGGAGCCATGAGATTAACACTGTTATAGCACGTTTTTGAAATAGTTTAATGAGCTTAAAATTGCACATTGCAACTGCTATTTTGAAAAGCTTATTTATTAATTATATATTATTATTTAAATTTAATATTTAGTGTTTAATAGGTAATTGTTAAATGTAGTACAGAGTCTGTAGTCTACCCCCCCCATCAGATGGCAACCCTACTACCACCTTAACTAACACATTTTCTGCAGGAAACCCTGGCAACATTCCCTCTTAGCGATTAGCTTAGCACAGCACAGCACAATAGCAACCCTAAACAACAGGGGTTTAGCCGCATCATCCTACCCAGCTCCACCCTCTCCTGTTACAGCAAACAGCATGGCGACGGCCGTATCGCCAAACTCCAGGCTTTAAACCAGCAGTCCAAAAACCAATGGGTGACATTACTAATGCTGCGTCCATTATTGATTTTTACAGTCTATGGTTATAGATAGGGAGGCACCACTCAAACCTTTTCTCTCCCAATACCGATTCAGTTCCTTCTGCTGATACGGAGTGTGTTGATGATGATCATGATTCAAGCAAAAAGGTTCTGGACTAAAACAATCTGTCATGTCACAGCAAACTGAACATCTTTTTTCATTTTCTAACATTTTATCGACCTAATGCAGAAAAGAACTGGCAGATTAGTAATTATTGGTTAAGCACAGAAGATATTTCTCTCCGTTTGTTGTTGTAAAAGCATTCTTTCCATTACACAGTGAACACCCCATCATGTAAAGTGAACCCCTCCTCCTACAGAATGGCTTTATAGGTCATCATATTGTTCATAGAGCAATCAACAAAACATGCAAGTTTTAGTTTCACAGCACTCTTTACAGCATTCATTTCCCAGTTATGAGGGGGATTTCATTGAACTCTCAGCAGTGTTTCTTGGCTTCTCGTAGTTTCCTGTGAAATCACAGAGACTGTAAGCATTCCAGCTGCTGCTACAACAGCACTTTGACTTCTGGCTGTGATCAGCATAGGTTCATTAGTGACGGACTCATCGCAGTGGTATTTCTTTCCTCGGACTACTTCTCTCTCACTAAATAGACTCTGCAGTTTTTGTTGGAAACCATCCGACAGTAAACTGACGCTGTGCTCTGAAAGGCCAGAGTCAGCTGTTTCCAAACTGGGGGAGGATGATAAATCCTATGCAGCTGAAACAAAACATGCAAGCAGAACCATAGAAATGTTGTGGAACCTGGAATCCAGGGGGAGTCTTGCTGGGAAAGGAAGGAGACGGAAGGACAGAAAGAGAGAGGTGTACTGGGACAGAGGGACGTTCAGGGAGAAGTGCAGCTGGATGGAAGGAAGGAGCCCACATCTCCATCCTTCCTTTCCCTCACTTTGCAACCATGTCTTCAATCTTCAGCTTCTTTTTTTCACTCAATTTATAACTTTCTGCCTCACTGACTCACCCTCCTCTAACTATTTTCTCCTCATCTGTCTCTTTCTCTCCCTCTCATTAATCAGCAATCACTTGTAGTGTGGTGCAGAGTCTGAGTGCTTCCAGCCCATATGGTTGATCAGGCCAGGAACAGACGAGAGAAGTCCCTGCTGAAGAGCTGCCTGCAGGTTCTGCCAGGGTTTGGAAACGCAGTAAATTAGGACACTGGATTCCAAAGTGGGCACAAAGGACAAGCAGAGCTTCTTAAATGGTTTCAGGTTGTTCTTCTAAAAAAATTAATAATTTCATTTCATCATTTTCAACCCCTACACAAAGTAAAAGCCGTTATTAAAGCAGTAGTCTCGCCAGAGATGGGGACTCGAGTCTGAGAATCGGACTTGAGTCACACTTAACACACTGTCGCACAAACAGTGACTTCAGACTTGACTTGCGACTCGACCCAAAAGACTTCAGATTTGACTCAGACTTGAGCTTCGAGACTCGTCAACAACCTGTTTTCATGCAGTTATTGCTTTTTAAATCTAAATTTATTCATGTATTTCTATTTTCTTTCACTGGCGCATATATATGTTGGGCAAACATATGCCGAGCTGCATGTCCCCTGCCCTTTGCTGTAATGTGCAACATAACGCATGCGCTATGCCTATGTGCGCACTCACATAAAAAAATGCATTGACGATAGCGACACCAAGTCCTCCAGGAGTTGTGCCTTTTGTCATAAGTTTTGCTTTCAATTACTTCGTAAACAGAGGCAGTAAGCGAACAGCTACATGCAAGGTGTGTGGCACCAAGATAAATGATGCTGGATCAACAACGTCGGACTTCATCAGGCATCTCCAAACACATCCAGATAGGTCAGTCACTTGCTAATGTGAAAGAGACGTTACATGTAGCATATATCGTCACAGGTAACAAGCTAACCATCGCTAAGTGTTGTGCTAATGCTGGGAACAGGCAGATTATACTTTATAAATAGTAGTTGCTGAGGCTCAGACATCCATGGGGCACAGGAGGCGGGGCGCACAGATCCATCTCCCCAGGAACAAAAGCTGTGTCGGGTGGGCAAACTCATGTGATGCGTGATTGATCCCGTGGATGATTTGTAGGCTATTAAGTGAACAAGGTGTACCCGGTCCACCAAACACTGGGCTGTCTTGACTGTCTTAATTCTGCACATATTTCTGTTGCTGTTGTCCTATTTACTATTTCATTATTTCATCCATGCATGGTGCAGCGGATCACCTGCCGTGGAGACGCTGGCCTCACTAACCTCTCCTCCTCTGAGTCGGGTCTCCCTCGCGCTGGACTCAGTTTCACTGAGCCTACTAACACTTAGAAAATAAATGTCATTACATCAGTGAGTTCAAACTGCTTATTGTGCGTAATTTGGACTGACACAGAGATGCATGTTGTTCTGTAACTGGTGCTGCCACTATTCTCTTGATTTCTACTTCGACATTTATTTGAGTGAAAGAGACGTTACATATAGCATATATCGTCACAGGTAACAAGCTAACCATTGCTAAGTGTTGTGCTAATGCTGGGAACAGGCACATTGTATATTTATAGTTGTATCCATATGATGTGACAGACTTGGGTTCATATTTCACCAGGTCTGAGGGCTAGAGGGATATGTTAAGTAGACCCCATAAATTTATCCTAAAACTGATTTTGATACTGTACTGTATGGATGGTAGCTACAGAACATGCTTTGAATTCATAAGATATAACAATACAGTGTTAGGGACAGATCAGATGGACAGAGACTTGAGACTTGACTTGAACTTGCCCCTCAAAGACTTGAGACTGAATTTGGACTTCCAAAAAATGACTTGTGAACATCTCTGAGTCTTGCATTGCCAGACCTTCCTCCATGGCACGGTTGCTGCATGTCAACCTGTATGAGTCAGAACCAGAATGAACGACCAATCAGGAGACAGGGGCTCGCAGAGTTGACACCTCTCCTAAAGACTCCGAAATCTTCACCAAAACTAAACACAACAGTACGGTTCTCTGATTATGAGAAAGCTAACAAACAATGTTATCCACAATTTCAATACTTTGGTCCAAAAGAGTGCTGCTGATCTGGGCGATGTCCTACACTAATCAGATCATCACGTTCCTCTGCTGCGAATGGCATCAGAGAAACAACCAATCAGAGCCAAGCAGTCTCAGTGTCCATCACTGCTCGTGAAGTGCAGTCAAACTAGGTAGCGCTTATCGGTACTATTTCTCTCCTCAGGTGTTTTCAGAAACATATTTTACTGTAAAAAGAGAACATTAGGGTTAAGTTAGGACCAATAGTACGGGAGTATGCATGAACTATAGCCTACTCCAGACCACCGTTGCAAGTAGACCTGGCCACAGATCGAGCAGCTGTACCCGGATATGGTAAGTGTTTCACGCAATGTTATGGGCAGCTCTCTCTCCGCCCTGTTTTGGGTGTTTTTGTTCTTGGTTTGTCTGTGTGTATCTGTGTTTTTCCACCTGGAGTGCTGGAGGTGTGTTCAGAGGAAAGTAGGTCAAGGGGCGTGGCCAAATCAACACTGCACAGCTGTTCCTCACAGCTGCTGCTCATCTCCAAGATACATTCCAGTAATACTTAAACCCGGGATGATCACCTCTTCGGCGCCAGTTCGTTATCTACACCCATGTGGTAACTCGGCTCTGAGTTCTCCGTTTATTCAAAGTTGTGTCCGTGCTGTCTTGTGCACCCTAGCTTTTGTCTTTGTTCTCCTGAGCTCATACTTACCCTGTGTTTCTGTCCAGTGATCACAGAGACCTGCTGCCTCCGCCGCTGTGCCTAAAAGCTTCCAGCCTCACCATCCAGCCTAATCCTCCACCTGTGGAAACTACTGT
Source organism: Sander vitreus (assembly GCF_031162955.1). Lineage (NCBI taxonomy): Eukaryota > Metazoa > Chordata > Actinopteri > Perciformes > Percidae > Sander > Sander vitreus. The sequence goes on along the minus strand of NC_135872.1, from coordinate 29,996,330 downwards.
CAACTCTTCCCTGCCTGGCCGCCTCGAGTCTCGTACGACCTGGATCCTTCCCCCTCGGCTCGCCTCGGTACTCGGACCAGCCAGGAGATTCCCCGCTCAGACAAAACCCACACTGTATCTCTGAGTACTCTTTTGTTCATTAAAACCTTTACAAACTGCGTTCATTGTCTGTGTGTGAAATCTCTGCGTTCTGGGTCAGAACAAGCCCCTAACAGAACGAACTGGCCATGGACCCTGCAGAGGTTTCACCGTTACCAGACGAAGACGGCATTTTTCAAACCATTAAAAATCAAGGAGCTCTGTTAGGACAACACGACCAGTTAATCCATAAATTACTGGAAACCAACCAACAATTATTCAATCAAGTAACTCAGCTGTCTTCTCAAATTACAACGCTGTCTCTTCCTCCCACTCAGTCAGCGTCCTCTGCCATGGAATCTGCGCCATTCTTCCGGGAACCCCCTGTGACATCTCCGGAACCGTTTTCTGGGGAATTGAACAAGTGCCGAGGCTTCCTGCTTCAATGCGGGTTAATTTTTCAACAGAAGCCACTGTCTTTTGCCTCAGAATCATCAAAGGTACACTATGCATTGGGGTTACTCAGGGGAAAGGCACTAGTTTGGGCTGAATCTGTGTTCCAATCAACATCTCGCCAGATTAACCTTTTCTGATTTTTCCTCACATTTGTGTTCCGTTTTTGACCACCCAGATCATGTCGGAAACACTTCCAAGAGATTGTTGGACCTCAGACAGGGTACACATAGTGTGGCTGAATACTCTATTGATTTTTGGACATTAGCAGCTGATTCCAAATGGAATGATGAGGCATTACAGAGTTTTTGTTCATGGTTTGAAAGATGAGCTTGCGCTTCGCGATGAACCCTGTAACCTCCATAGTCTTGTCTCTCTGGCTATTAAGATGACAACAGGATCCGAGAGAGGAGACGGGAGAAGAGTGGACCTGCACCCGTTCCCATTCGGGTTTCCAGGACACCAAGACCCAGTTCATGCTCTCCCTGTAGAGAGCTCTCTGCAGCACCTGCCCCCGCTGCGAGAGATGAGGGGGAGCCCATTCAATTGGGTGGAGCTCGGCTTTCCCCAGCTGAACGCTTATGCCGCCGACAGGCAGGTGAGTGCCTGTACTGTGGCAACTCCTCCCATTTCCTCACTAAGAGGAGGCTCGTTAGTGAGAGTGGGTACACTAGCGAGCCCCATTCCTGTATCTGAGCCCACATCCCCTCGTCTGTCGCTCCCTGCAACTCTCCAATTGGGTACACTGTCACTACCGTTAACCGCCCTTATTGATTCTGGGGCAGAAGATAACTTCATCGACTTTAATCTGGCTAAGCAGGCTGACATTCCCCTTGAATCACTCCCATTTCCTATCAATGTCACAACCATAGCCAGTCAGCTACTGGCTAAAGTTATGCAACAAACCATCCCAGTTACACTCGTTCTCTCCGGTAACCATCGAGAGGAAATCCCTTTTAAAGTAGTGTCAGCTTCCTCATCCCCTCTCATTCTCGGTTTTCCATGGCTCTGGTTATACAACCCTCAAATAGACTGGCAACACAAAACTATCAGCAGTTGGAGCAGTTTTTGTCATTCCTCGTGTCTCGGTTCAGCTATTCCTCCCAACGTGAACTCCCCTTCTGTATCAGAGAAACTGCCCGATCTGTCATCAGTTCCCAAAGAATATCTGGATCTAGCGGAAGTGTTCAACAAGGAGAAAGCATTATCTCTGCCACCCCCATAGACCCTATGACGATGCACCCTGTGCGATTGAGTTGTTTCCAGGAGCTCCCTTGCCAGCTAGCCGACTCTACAACCTGTCCAGACCTGAGAGAGAGGCCATGGAGAAATATATCGGAGAGTCCCTGGCCGCAGGGATCATTAGTCCATCATCATCACCTGTGAGGGCGGGGTTTTTCTTTGTGGACAAGACGCTGCGCCCCTGTATTGATTTTCGCAGTCTGAACAACATTACTGTAAAAAATAAATACCCTTTGCCACTAATCAATTCTGCTTTTGAACCACTTCAGGGTGCCACGGTCTTCTCTAAACTGGATCTGCGCAATGCCTATCATCTCGTCAGGATTCGGCAAGGAGATGAGTGGAAAACAGCCTTCAATACACCACTTGGACACTTCGAATATCTGGTAATGCCTTTTGGACTCACAAATGCACCAGCTATATTCCAAACTATGGTGAATGATGTGCTAAGAGACGTGTTAAACTGTTTTGTTTTCGTCTACCTGGACGATATTCTGATTTTTTTCTAAGTCCCTTAAAGAACACGTTTCTCATGTCCGTCTTGTCCTGCAACGTCTGTTGGAAAACAAACTTTTTGTTAAAGCAGAGAAGTGTGAGTTCCACCGTGAGTCAGTCCCCTTCCTTGGGTTCATTTTTGGAAAGGGACAGGTTTCAGCAGACCCCGACAAGATTAAGGCAGTTTCTGAATGGCCCATTCCCCAGACTCGCAAACAACTACGTTTTCTGGGGTTTGCTAATTTCTACAGGAGATTCATTCAGGGTTTTAGTCAGGTGGTTGCTCCCCTCACCAAACTCACTTCCCCTAAAGTTCCGTTTGTGTGGTCTCCTGAAGCTGATCTAGCATTGAGTACCCTGAAAACACAGTTTTCCACCTCCCCTGTGCTCATTCACCCCGATACTTCTTTGCCTTTTGTGGTGGAAGTGGATGCTTCTGACTCCAGTGTTGGAGCGGTTCTATCACAACGCTCCCCCACAGATCAAAAACTCCATCCTTGTGCTTTTTTTTCCAAGAAGTTATCTCCAGCAGAAAGACACTATGACGTGGGAAACCGGGAGTTGCTGGCTGTGAAACTGGCGCTGGAGGAGTGGAGGCATTGGCTGGATGGGGCGGAACAGCCTTTTGTGGTTTGGACCGACCACAAGAACCTGGCCTTCATCCAGTCTTCAAAGAGACTAAACTCTCGCCAGGCCAGATGGTCCATATTCTTCAGTAGGTTTAACTTACTCTTACTTTACCGTCCAGGATCTCGCAATGTAAAAACCTGATGCTTTGTCCCGCCAGTTTTCCATCTCTGAGTCCAGTGAACCAGAGTCCATCCTGCCCCTCTACCTGCGTTGTGGCCACAGTTCGCTGGGAGATCGAATCTCTGGTCAAGGCGGCCCAAGCATCAGATGCCGGACCAGCTGATGGACCATCTGGCCGGCTCTATGTCCCTATATCTGTGCGGTCCGAAGTGTTGCAGTGGGTCCATTCTTCCCGCTTTCGTCTGCCATCCAGGGATGCAACGTACCCTTTACGTTGCTGAGAAGACACTTTTGGTGGCCGTCAGCGGAAGCTGATGTCCGGGCTTTCGTGGCAGCATGTACCACCTGTGCCCGGGGTAAAGTATCCCACCAGTCATGCTCGGGTCTGCTGCAACCCCTGCCGGTCCCGAGTCGTCCCTGGTCACACATAGCCCTGGACTTTGTCACTGGTCTCCCTGTGTCCGAAGGTAATGATACAATACTCACCATTGTGGACAGATTCTCTAAATCTGCTCACTATGTAGCATTACCGACTGCCAGTGAGACAGCGGACCTCTTAGTCTTACATGTATTCCGTCCCCATGGAATACCTGTAGACATTGTTTCTGACAGAGGCCCACAGTTCATTTCTCAAGTCTGGAAAGATTTTTGTTCTGCTCTCGGCGCGACTGTGAGTCTCTCCTCAGGATTCCATCCACAATCTAACGGTCAGACTGAGAGAGCCAACCAGGACCTGGAAACATCTCTTCGCTGTGTGGCGGCTCAGCATCCATCTTCTTGGGCAAAACACCTTCCCTGGATCGAGTATGCCCACAACTCCCTAATCACCTCTGCTACCGGCCTATCCCCTTTCGAGGCGTCGCTGGGGTATCAACCTCCTCTGTTTCCTGATCAAGAGAAGGAATTGGCGGTTCCCTCTGTTCAGGAGAACTTGCGTCGCTGTCATCAGGTTTGGAGTGACGCCCGTGAAGCGTTGCTCACGACCACAGAGCAGAACAGCAGAAAAAGAGTTCGGCAGATCGGCGCAGGACCCCCAGCTCCCCAGTACTAGCCTGGACAACAGGTGTGGCTTTCTTCCAAGAACAATCCCCTGCATATTGAATCACACAAGTTGGCACCTCGGTTTTTGGGTCCCTTCGTTACTGATTCGATTATCAATCCCTCTGCTGTGCGGTTAAAGTTGCCACGGACTATGAGATGTCATCCTACCTTTCATGTGTCGCAACTGAAACCTGTCTCGTCCAGTCCTCTGTGCCCGCCTGCGGATCCTCCACCACCTGTACGCATGATTGACGACCACCCGGCCTACAGTGTCCAAAGGCTTTTGGATGTTCGGCAGCGGGGCAGGGGCCTCCAGTACCTTGTTGACTGGGAGGGTTATGGACCAGAGGAGCGTTCCTGGATACCCAGAAGTTTTATTTTGGATCCGCAACTCGTGAAGGACTTCCATCAAGCTCACCCTGCCAAGCCGAGGCCTAGAGGGATGCTGGGAGGCGTCCGTTGAGGGGGGGGGGTCCTGTTATGGGCAGCTCTCTCTCCGCCCTGTTTTGGGTGTTTTTGTTCTGTTTGTCTGTGTGTATCTGTGCTTTTCCACCTGGAGTGCTGGAGGTGTGTTCAGAGGAAAGTAGGTCAAGGGGCGTGGCCAAATCAACACTGCACAGCCGTTCCTCACAGCTGCAGCTCATCTCCAAGATTCATTCCAGCAATACTTAAACCCGGGATGATCACCTCTTCGGCGCCAGTTCGTTATCTACACCCATGTGGTAACTTGGCTCTGAGTTCTCCGTTTATTCAAAGTTGTGTCCGTGCTGTCTTGTGCACCCTAGCTTTTGTCTTTGTTCTCCTGAGCTCATACTTACCCTGTGTTTCCGTCCAGTGATCGCAGAGACCTGCTGCCTCCTCCGCTGTGCCTACAAGCTTCCAGCCTCACCATCCAGCCTAATCCTCCACCTGTGGAAACTACTGTGAACTCTTCCCTGCCTGTCCGCCTCGAGTCTCGTACGACCTGGATCCTTCCCCCTCGGCTCGCCTCGGAACTCGGACCAGCCAGGAGATTCCCCGCTCTGACAAAACCCACACTGTATCTCTGAGTACTCTTTTGTTCATTAAAACCTTTACAAACTGTGTTCATTGTCTGTGTGTGAAATCTCTGCGTTCTGGGTCAGAACAAGCCCTTAACAGAACGACCTGGCAGACCCTGCAGAGGTTTCACAGTTACCAGACGAAGTCAGCATTTTTCGTGCCATTAAAAATCAAGGAGCTCTGTTAGGACAACACGACCAGTTAATCCATAAATTACTGGAAACAACCAACAATTATTCAATCAAGTAACTCAGCTGTCTTCTCAAATAACGCTGTCTCTTCCTCCCACTCAGTCAGCGTCCTCTGCCATGGAATCTGCGCCATTCTTCCGGGAACCCCCTGTGACATCTCCTGAACCATTTTCTGGGGAATTGAACAAGTGCCGAGGCTTCCTGCTTCAATGCGGGTACATTTTTCAACAGAAGCCACTGTCTTTTGCCTCAGAATCCTCAAAGGTACACTATGCATTGGGGTTACTCAGGGGAAAGGCACTAGTTTGGGCTGAAGCTATGTGTTCCAATCAACATCTCTCAGGATTAACCTTTTCTGATATTTTTTTCCTCACGTTTGTGTACCGTTTTTGACCACCCAGATCATGTCGGAAACGCTTCCAAGAGATTGTTGGACCTCAGACAGGGTACACAGAGTGTGGCTGAATACTCTATTGATTTTTGGACATTAGCAGCTGATTCCAAATGGAATGATGAGGCATTACAGAGTTTTTGTTCATGGTTTGAAAGATGAGCTTGCGCTTCGCGACGAACCCAGTAACCTGCATAGTCTTGTCTTTTTGGCTATTAAGATTGACAACAGGATCCGGAGAGGAGACGAGAGAAGAGTGGACCCGCACCGATTCCCATTCGGGTTTCCAGGATACCAAGACCCAGTTCATGTTCTCCCCGTAAAGAGCTCTCGGCAGCACCTGCCCCCGCTGCGAGAGATGAGGGAGAGCCCATGCAATTGGGTGGAGCTCGGCTTTCCCCAGCTGCAACGCTTACGCCGCCGACAGGCAGGTGAGTGCCTGTACTGTGGCAACTCCTCCCATTTTTTTGCTAATTGTCCTGTACGCCCAAAAGGGGAGGCTCGTTAGTGAGAGTGGGTACACTAGCGAGCCCCATTCCTGTAACTGAGCCCACATCCCCTCGTCTGTCGCTCCCTGCAACTCTCCAATTGGGTACGCTGTCACTACCGTTAACCGCCCTTATTGATTCTGGGGCAGAAGATAACTTCATCGACTTTAATCTGGCTAAGCAGGCTGACATTCCCCTTGAATCACTCCCATTTCCTATCAATGTCACAACCATAGCCAGTCAGCTACTGGCTAAAGTTACAATACCATCCCAGTTACACTCGTTCTCTCCGGTAACCATCGAGAGGAAATCCCTTTTAAAGTAGTGTCAGCTTCCTCATCCACTCTCATTCTCGGTTTTCCATGGCTCCGGTTACACAACCCCCAAATAGACTGGCAACACAAAACTATCAGCAGTTGGAGCAGTTTTTGTCATTCCTCGTGTCTCGGTTCAGCTATTCCTCCCAACGTGAACACCCCTTCTGTATCAGAGAAATTGCCCGATCTGTCATCAGTTCCCAAGGAATATCTGGATCTAGCGGAAGTGTTCAACAAGGAGAAAGCATTATCTCTGCCACCCCATAGACCCTATGACGATGCACCCTGTGCGATTGAGTTGTTTCCAGGAGCTCCCTTGCCTGCTAGCCGACTCTACAACCTGTCCAGACCTGAGAGAGAGGCCATGGAGAAATATATCGGAGAGTCCCTGACCGCAGGGATCATTCGTCCATCTTCTTCACCTGTTGGGGCGGGGTTCTTTCTTTGTGGACAAGAAGGACAAGACGCTGCGCCCCTGTATTGATTTTCGCGGTCTGAACAACATTACTGTAAAAAATAAATACCCTTTGCCACTAATCAATTCTGCTTTTGAACCACTTCAGGGTGCCACTGTCTTCTCTAAACTGGATCTGCGCAATGCCTATCATCTCGTCAGGATTCGGCAAGGAGATGAGTGGAAAACAGCCTTCAATACACCACTTGGACACTTCGAATATCTGGTAATGCCTTTTGGACTCACAAATGCACCAGCTATATTCCAAACCATGGTAAATGATGTGCTAAGAGACGTGTTAAACTGTTTTGTTTTTCGTCTACCTGGACGATATTCTGATTTTTTTTCTAAGTCCCTTAAAGAACACGTTTCCCATGTCCGTCTTGTCCTGCAACGTCTGTTGGAAAACAAACTTTTTGTTAAAGCAGAGAAGTGTGATTTCCACCGTGAGTCAGTCCCCTTCCTTGGGTTCATTATTGGAAAGGGACAGGTTTCAGCAGACCCCGACAAGATTAAGGCAGTTTCTGAATGGCCCATTCCCCCAGACTCGCAAACAACTACGTTTTCTGGGGTTTGCTAATTTCTACAGGAGATTCATTCAGGGTTTTAGTCAGGTGGTTGCTCCCCTCACCAAACTCACTTCCCCTAAAGTTCCGTTTGTGTGGTCTCCTGAAGCTGATCTAGCATTGAGTACCCTGAAAAACACAGTTTTCCACCTCCCCTGTGCTCATTCACCCCGATACTTCTTTGCCTTTTGTGGTGGAAGTGGATGCTTCTGACTCCAGTGTTGGAGCGGTTCTATCACAACGCTCCCCCACAGATCAAAAACTCCATCCTTGTGCTTTTTTTTCCAAGAAGTTATCTCCAGCAGAAAGACACTATGACGTGGGAAACCGGGAGTTGCTGGCTGTGAAACTGGCGCTGGAGGAGTGGAGGCATTGGCTGGATGGGGCGGAACAGCCTTTTGTGGTTTGGACCGACCACAAGAACCTGGCCTTCATCCAGTCTTCAAAGAGACTAAACTCTCGCCAGGCCAGATGGTCCATATTCTTCAGTAGGTTTAACTTTACTCTTACTTACCGTCCAGGATCTCGCAATGTAAAACCTGATGCTTTGTCCCGCCAGTTTTCCATCTCTGAGTCCAGTGAACCAGAGTCCATCCTGCCCTCTACCTGCGTTGTGGCCACAGTTCGCTGGGAGATCGAATCTCTGGTCAAGGCGGCCCAAGCATCAGATGCCGGACCAGCTGATGGACCATCTGGCCGGCTCTATGTCCCTATATCTGTGCGGTCCGAAGTGTTGCAGTGGGTCCATTCTTCCCGTTTCGTCTGCCATCCAGGGATGCAACGTACCCTTACGTTGCTGAGAAGACACTTTTGGTGGCCGTCAGCGGAAGCTGATGTCCGGGCTTTCGTGGCAGCATGTACCACCTGTGCCCGGGGTAAAGTATCCCACCAGTCATGCTCGGGTCTGCTGCAACCCCTGCCGGTCCCGAGTCGTCCCTGGTCACACATAGCCCTGGACTTTGTCACTGGTCTCCCTGTGTCCGAAGGTAATGATACAATACTCACCATTGTGGACAGATTCTCTAAATCTGCTCACTATGTAGCATTACCGACTGCCAGTGAGGCAGCGGACCTCTTAGTCTTACATGTATTCCGTCCCCATGGAATACCTGTAGACATTGTTTCTGACAGAGGCCCACAGTTCATTTCTCAAGTCTGGAAAGATTTTTGTTCTGCTCTCGGCGCGACTGTGAGTCTCTCCTCAGGATTCCATCCACAATCTAACGGTCAGACTGAGAGAGCCAACCAGGACCTGGAAACATCTCTTCGCTGTGTGGCGGCTCAGCATCCATCTTCTTGGGCAAAACACCTTCCCTGGATCGAGTATGCCCACAACTCCCTAATCACCTCTGCTACCGGCCTATCCCCTTTCGAGGCGTCGCTGGGGTATCAACCTCCTCTGTTTCCTGATCAAGAGAAGGAATTGGCGGTTCCCTCTGTTCAGGAGAACTTGCGTCGCTGTCATCAGGTTTGGAGTGACGCCCGTGAAGCGTTGCTCACGACCACAGAGCAGAACAGCAGAAAAAGAGTTCGGCAGATCGGCGCACAACCCCAGCTCCCCAGTACTAGCCTGGACAACAGGTGTGGCTTTCTTCCAAGAACAATCCCCTGCATATTGAATCACACAAGTTGGCACCTCGGTTTTTGGGTCCCTACGTTACTGATTTGATTATCAATCCCTCTGCTGTGCGGTTAAAGTTGCCACGGACTATGAGATGTCATCCTACCTTTCATGTGTCGCAACTGAAACCTGTCTCGTCCAGTCCTCTGTGCCCGCCTGCGGATCCTCCACCACCTGTACGCATGATTGACGACCACCGGGCCTACACTGTCCAAAGGCTTTTGGATGTTCGGCGGCGGGGCAGGGGGCTTCAGTACCTTGTTGAGTGGGAGGATTATGGACCGGAGGAGCGTTCCTGGATACCCAGAAGTTTTATTTTGGATCCGCAACTCGTGAAGGACTTCCATCAAGCTCACCCTGACAAGCCGAGGCCTAGAGGAACACCGGGAGGCGTCCGTTGAGGGGGGGGGGTCCTGTTATGGGCAGCTCTCTCTCCGCCCTGTTTTGGGTGTTTTTGTTCTGTTTGTCTGTGTGTATCTGTGCTTTTCCACCTGGAGTGCTGGAGGTGTGTTCAGAGGAAAGTAGGTCAAGGGGCGTGGCCAAATCAACACTGCACAGCCGTTCCTCACAGCTGCAGCTCATCTCCAAGATTCATTCCAGCAATACTTAAACCCGGGATGATCACCTCTTCGGCGCCAGTTCGTTATCTACACCCATGTGGTAACTTGGCTCTGAGTTCTCCGTTTATTCAAAGTTGTGTCCGTGCTGTCTTGTGCACCCTAGCTTTTGTCTTTGTTCTCCTGAGCTCATACTTACCCTGTGTTTCTGTCCAGTGATCGCAGAGACCTGCTGCCTCCGCCGCTGTGCCTAAAAGCTTCCAGCCTAATCCTCCACCTGTGGAAACTACTGTGAACTCTTCCCTGCCTGTCCGCCTCGAGTCTCGTACGACCTGGATCCTTCCCCCTCGGCTCGCCTCGGTACTCGGACCAGCCAGAAGATTCCCCGCTCAGACAAAACCCACACTGTATCTCTGAGTACTCTTTTGTTAATTAAAACCTTTACAAACTGCGTTCATTGTCTGTGTGTGAAATCTCTGCGTTCTGAGTCAGAACAAGCCCCTAACACGCGAAAAAATTCCTGGGGGAGGACTCACAGACCCCACGTGTAATATGTCCTCCCAGAGGCCCATTCTGAGGCAGGAGAAGCTCTGCTAAATAGTCTCAGGAAGGAACTTGTTTTGGTGGAACATTTGCACCTCCCGAAAGAAAACACCACATACATTATTAAATGAAGTCAACTGTTGACACAACACAGTAACGTGAGCTGATACATGGTTAAACCTGATTATCTCTTACCAGTGTATCGCTGTGTGTACTTTCTCCACAGCAATCCCACCAATCAGACCCAAAACCTCCCAGTTAGAGAGGAAATGACCTAAACATATTCTTAGCAAATCTTTACAATCATTCCCTGAAAGAACCAAGCAGGTCTGCCTTGTTACACCGTCCACATCTTCTTCTAAACTTGACATTTTCAGCATGCAGCTTGCTAGCTACAAGGTTGTTGTTTCCAGAAGAGAACGGAGTTTGAGAACTGAAACACAGAGAGAGAGGAATGAGGGGGACATGTCAGTTATCCTGGAAATGTACTTCTGTTGATCCAGAGTAGGTGTTGATCAACAGTCACACACTGGACGCTCCCTTTTCTAACCCTGCTGCCTTTTTATTAGAACTACAAACCAAGTTTTCACCCTAGCAACAGAGCCGAACATAGGCAGAGCTGTGTGCACTGCTAAAAAGACAGTGTACCGGTTCGCCATTCATTCACAAACAGCTGTTTGTCTGCATGGCGGTTACCTGCTCTCTACTTTACTGATGCACACACACACACAGTTGTATGTGTTTTTCGAGGGACTGCAGATGTAAATTAGCCAAAGGCTAACTCTGGTGCAATGCATCAAATGGTCACATTTATGTTTTAATTGCACATTGTCCCTTTTATAAATAAATTGAAATTGAAACACACACACACACTTATGATATGATAGAGCCATGAGAAAATACCCTACGCTCTCGAGTATGACTCATCCACTCTACCAGATGGTGTAGAGAAAGAGACGGAGCAGGAGAGGACCATGATCGCAGCACAAACACCTGAGGAGTGACAAACAAGCCATCAGTGGCTATACATAATATCCCACATACAGAGAGTGTGCGTGTGCATGTGCGTGTGCATGTTTGTGTGCGTGTCACTCTCAGAAATGGAGTGATGATTGTCAGCTCTGTTTCTGGGAGCAAAGGTCACAGTCTGGCCAATAACTTCAGCAGGATTCAATAATGACTTTCACTTGTCATTTATATTTTATCAGTCACAGTCTCCGAGGGCTTCACAACACCCACACTGGAAAACTGTGACTAAAGTGACAACCTACTACATTTAATTATCACTGAGGAGGGGAGAAACGGCTCATTAGGAACAGTAATATGGGAACAAAAATCACAGGGGCATTTCCTGCTGCCAATTACATGAACAGTAAAAGGCCTGAGTTGACTGCACTACAGTCCATCTGAAATATGAGCACTTTTTCCCTCCTCAGAGGGCTGATATGGTATCTATAATACTATATGTAATTCTAAACTGCAACGTGATATGTTAAGTATTATATTATATAACGACAAACTGTTATTAGCAAAAAACTGTAAGAAACAAGAAAGTATAGCAGAATCTCTGCCATTCTGTCATCCCATGCTATGACATTGCCATAGCCCCCAGCTGTGGCGTAACTTTCACATGACACGCTATATATTCAGGTAATGAAAGCGTATACTGTCTCTACACAGCAGGGCTCGACAGTGCCAGCGTGTCACTCTAAAGATTAATGTGTGCGTACTGTAAAATGTAGTTAGGAGAACATGTGTGAATAACGTTAGCCTACTTTCACACACGTGTTTTTTTGCAGATGCGGTGTCCAGTAGCTCTCATGAACTACATTTTTGTGTTAATTTGTTGTCTTTACTGGAGCACATGAGAGCGTGTCTCAGAGGAAGAGGAACAACAGTTGCGACTGCTTCATCAGCATTGCCCTGACGTGAACCCGCTGCAGAGGTGACGTACAATTACCTTTGATGAACTGAAAACACACTCCTGCTCTCTCGTCCACATGAGCGAGCGAGAGAGAGAGCAAGCTTGAGCTTTCTTATACTCGAGTTATCTATTTTATAGTCTTGCTTTGTCAGACCTTCCTCCACAGCGCTGCGGAGGAGGGTCGACTAGTCTACACAGCATTCCTGGATGGGAGAAAAACCTGCTCTGGTTTATCAAAAGTAGTTTTAGTCGTGCAATAGAAAACTCCGATTGGACAGATAGTCTAGCTAGCTGTCTGGATTTACCCTGCAGAGATCTGAGGAGCAGTTAACCATAGTCCTCACAAATCCACCGGAGGTTAGAACGCCAACACAGAGAAAGAGGAAGGGGACGGACATCCGGTCAAAAAAAAGGACATACGGCGGAATTTCCAGCGGCAATCCCGGAAGTGGAAGGTCGTGGATATAGACTATCTATTTTATGATCAAGAGCTACAACCAAATCAGACGTGCGATTGCACAGATTAAGTAAGTATCACTGTAGAGCAACAGTAACAGCAGTTACCTTCTGTAAGTCACTCAGCGGCTGACTGCGGTGACTTCTCCAGGGGTCTGTCTGGATAAAAAAACTTCTGTGTTGAGAAAAAGTCTGCATCACAAAGAAAACTAATAATGGACTTTATACATATGATAATTAACAGATAAAAAGCAAAGTAAATTCTCTTTCCCATCCCATCCCAAATACTCCACACTTACTGTAGAGCCTGTATCCTGTATAAGGTTAATGGAAACATCAACGATGCTCAAACTCAATCAGAGTTGATGGACAATGTTTCCCTGATGGTGAAGTTTTAATGTTAAGATGGCAGGCATGTTATCTGTTCAGAGAATTCACCTGTGTTTTTGCTGCTGTTTCCACCCGTTCTCATGCACCTTCAGAACATGCACTACAGGACTGCACTACTACTTGGATTTGTTCTTCTAGCGTAGCATAAAGGGACTTCAACTGCATCTAAAAAAAAGAATTACTTCATTTTAAATACATGCAGCTTGAAGCAGAAATAATTAAAAACCTAGTACAGCAGGCTGAGCAAGATGGATGCACTTACACTTGATCCTAAACGTCATTTCAATGTCATATGTGCATTTACACCTGGGTACACGTGCAGTCCAACACATTAAAGCCAGATGGACAGAGAGCATCATCATTATTGTCAGCAACTATTTTTAAATATGTAAATGTATTAATATAGCGCCAACTACCCAAAGCTGTTTCACACAGTACAATGAAGCATTCACCATTGACACACATTTATACACTGGTGGCCAAGGCTGCCGTCCAAGGGCCACCTGCTCATCAGATAAACATTCACACGCACATTCACAGGGGCATAGCACTAAATGCTGGGCCTTGTAGAAAGATTTATTCTAACATCTTTTTGGGCCCTCATCACATGAGGGCCCTTGGTACTCAGTCCCCTTTACCCCCCAGTCCGACACCCCTGAGCATGGCAGAGATCGAACCATCTCTTTATCTGAAGTGGAACATGGAAACTGGAAATATTCAAACTGTAGACCAATGGCCTGTCCTGAGACTGCTCTGCAACTGAAATGGGATCAGATATCAGCAAAGACCCTTCATGTGCACTCTTCCTGTCCTGTACACAAGTGTGATTAACATAGAGAAGATGCTTTGAGGAAAGACAGACAGAAGAGCAGCAGAGAAATGTAACACTAAATATATACCATGGGTTGATCAATGGCAAACTCATCCTGCTGTTAGCTGCACAATTAGGAACGGTAATATTGCTCTAAGGTTGAACCAGCCTGGTCTCATAGAATTCCGTGAAATGATCACAAACTGTTAACAGCGCATTACGTGGTGGTGGCACAGAATGTGGTGGCCACACGAAAAACAATGCCAATGTAAAGTCAATGAGAAGATGACGTAGCATTAGGAGCGACTACGGTAACCCGAAAATCCACGTAGGGAGGTTGGTTGGGGGGGTGGATGGTTCAAACACAGGACTTTCACCCAGGAGACCGGGGATTGTGTCCCGCGCGTCACGTTTCCTAAACCCAACTGTAACCATCCCTCTTCTTTTCCTAAACCCAACCGTCCCGTTGTTGTCCCGCGTCCCGTTATTGTTTTCCTAAACCCAACCGTTTACTGTTTTATTTGTTATCTTCTTGGATTCAATTAGGCTGTGAGCAACTCACTCACAGAAACCATTAGCTGAGTGAAGAGGCCCAGCCCCAGAGGAAGGATCCACAGGTGCCCCCCCCTCTCTCATTGCCTTTAGTGACTCTGGCCTTTTCAGCACCATGGTAACCAGCATCATTGTGATCACCCCCTAGAGAGCAGGGTGTGAATCCCCTTAACAAGCCCATCTGACCTTTCACTAAATGAAATGGCACCCTTTGTCAAATGGGTCACAAACAATCCAAAGAATAGATGGAAGTTTGGCTGACTTTTACTACTAGCTTATTGGTAATAACGCAGTAGGAGAAAGTAGAAGTCATTTCAAGTAGAAAAGCAGTTACAATGGTAAAGCAGCAGCTATCCTGGAAGTGAGAGAAAAGAGGTAACCAGGTCAGTGAGGTAGAAAGAGGAGACATACACTAAAAGTGACATCTGATATCAGGACTGTAAGCATCTCCTCCACATCCTGAAACACACTCCAGACACTGTTTTCTCCAGGGACGTCAGTGTGAGGCGTGCATGTTTAGCATGTGTTGGTCACTGTGCAGACGCACCACTAACACAGAGTAGTGTACTGCAGGGTGTTTCCAGGGTTCAGCGCGTGTGTTAACTGGGAGCCTGGCAGATTTTACAAGAGTGCAATCACCTTACCATTCACACCGGGACAGGGAACACATTGACCACAAGGCAGGTCTGGACTGGACTAAGCAGCACTCCCAGAATTTAACCATGGAAACCAACAAGTGAAGCCTTCAGATGAACAACTGTATAGGCTTGTTTCAACAGCAGTGTGAACACAACAGTGGAATGACGCTAAATGCCTTCAAAGCTCATAAAATACCTGTGAAATTATGTTGAATTGCCAAATATTCACATGTGAATACTGAGGGGAAACCAGGGGGAGGGGTCACCTGTACTGCACTGTATGTGTTGCATTTGCAACACGGACCAAAGTTGGTGTAGCACAGAGAAAACAGGCTATAATTAGTAAAGACGTGTGGAAACGGGCTATTTGGTGGACAAGGGTGCCAACAACACCCCCAAACCTTTTCTTTTTCTTCTGTGTTTTATTGCTGCAAATTAGCCACCAACAACTTAAAGTGCTTGTTTCCGACGGACATCCACAAATCCTGTGTCCATATGGTATTACGTCATATTTTGGCATAGACACATAACAGCTTAACTTAAATGTAGCTTGAGGGTAACCCTACAAACACACACACACACTCTCTGGGCACAAGACTGACAGAATATGCTGTTGACGCAGAAAGACAGACAGACCGGAATAACTAGCTAAGCTCACCTTATCCACCAAGCTAATGAGGAAATGAAAAGGGACAGAGGGTCAAACATGACATTTCCGTTCCACTGTAACGTCTGTGTAGGGACAGCATGTCTCTGTGGCTCAACACCCTGATGTTTAACTGTCCATTACACCATTCAAACACAATCTCATAGATTTCTTTATTTTATTCACACTCACAAGTGGCCATTTTCCTTATTTGAATTCCATCTTTCAGAGGGAACACTTCCTTCAAGTGAACATCCCATTCGGCCCCCTGAGCTTCTGACATTTTAGCAAACGGCATCAATAATTAAACGGTGTATTCTTACGCAACATTACGTTACAGCTGCTAAATGTAGGAGAAGTGATGCAGTTAGCCATATCCCAACCGAGCCTGAGGGAGAACAGACACCCCCAAAATACTAAAGTCCAGCTTCTGCATGAACACAGAGCAAACACATTTAGCAACTAGGTTCTAAATACAGCACTCTGATAGTGTTAATCAATAACCATTGAACCGACAATTATCATTTTGACCGATTAATACTACCAGATAAGTAATTAAAAAGTTTGTTGAATAGTAAAAGAAAAATAATAGGTTATGCAATATATTGCTTAAATACAACTCAGTAACTCATTAACAATACACAATTCTTTTTGCACTTAATGTACATTAAAGTCTCTCTGGTGTCGAAGTGATTAAGGGCTTTTCTTTCATTCTTTACAACACAAAGGAAAGGATCAACTCTAGTATAAAGTTTAAAACCAGCGGTTTCCAGAGCAGGTGTAATCAGGTTCAGATGTGACAGCAAGTGAAGGGCTCTAGCATACAGTTTGTTACTACTAGGGCTGTCAGCATTAACGCGCTACATTTTTTTAATCGCAATAATCGCAGGCCGGCATTTATTCATTTATTTTACACTTCACTGGGCTTGGCGTGGGGCCTAACAGCTACTATTTTGACCCTTTGCAGCACCGTTACTTCTCATCAAGCTGCCACTTCCTCCTAACACATCCTGCTGCTGCAGGCTGCAGCATGATGGAGAAACACAGCAGCAATAACTCTGAATGGAGCTTTCTATTTTCCAAAACTCCCAGACTGCTCGTAGACAAGTCTAAAGCCATATGCACGTTGTGTAAAGCTGAATTAAAATATCACCGAAGTACGTCAAGCTTTAGCTACCAGCTAATTAACGTGATGCAGTTTGATGCTAGCAGGCTCAGGCAAAGCAGTATTTTGGAGAGTGCTACTTGCCGACCTGTGGATGAAACCAAATCCAAAAAAATTACTACAGCTCTTGCGAAATGGGTGGCAACTAACTGCAGACCTGTCAGCATGGTAGAGGACTCGGGTCTTAAAGACGTACTATGGTTGGTATGTTCTGACCCGTCTCGTTGCCGTCGAGGGGGACAGTAGTTTTCACGGATACACAGCCTGTACCACACGGAGAAAGCAGCCACACTGGAACTGCTGCAAGGTGCTGCAAACGCTGTCTCATTAACCGCTGATCACTGGACGTCAGTGAGGAATCTACATTATTTAGGAGTTACTGCACACTAGATTGACTCTAGTAAGGATAGGGATTTTTAGTTTTTAGTTAGGTACTTGGAGGAATTGTGCAATAATGACAGATTCACACATTTTTCTTTTGTTTACAGTAAATAAATAATTACAAATCTTAAAATCAAGTTCATAAAGTAACTTTCTTTGCATTCATTTGATTCCCAGTCAATATACACTGGTAAGAATGGCTTTCAATTGTTAATATGGACTTAAAAACAGTTTGAAATGCAAAATAATAGAATTTTAACCATGTGATAAAACATTAATCGCGATTAACTATAGAAATTCAGCGATTAAAAAAAATGTATCGTTTGACAGCCCTAGTTACTACTCATTACTACTCATGAGACCAGAGGCCTTGGATGCTGCGATAAAGACGGTTGCTAATAAGGTTCCTGCTGTATGGAATGAGCACGACAAGAGCACGACTTTGCAACAGATGGAGGAACAGAAGAAGAACCCACTTGAATGAGAGCAGGTACGTACCGGTGGGTTTCCATTTTGGAGGCCAGCACACATCTCTGACTGAGGATGAAGCTGGAAGCTTTGGACTGTGATCCAGAGGACTGGATCTGCATGGCCCCACTCCTCTCCCCTCCCCCCGTCTCAGGGTCTCGTCTCCCCTAGCTTCCTCTCTTTCACTCGGTCGCCAAGGTAATCTCTGCTTCCTCTCACTCTCTACCAAACAGCTTTCTTCATCATCCAAAGCAGAGTGCCAGTCCCACCCCAGCCTCCCACCTCCTCTGCTCAAAGCCCCCGTATCAGGGAGATTCCTTCCTTATTCATACGTGCGATGTCAGCGAGTCAGCCAGCCAGCAATGGAGCCATGCAGACAGTCAGCCAGCTGTGTTTTTCCCATGGCAGCAGCACCAGCCAGAAAACACACACACCATTCAATCCTGGCGTTTTGCCGCCGTGGCGACAGCAGAGGTATCCAGGCAACAGGCTCCTGCTCCTGCACAGCCCACTCGTGCGCTCTCTGGGCTCCGTGGCGGAGGCTGTTTGGGGGGAAATCACGGCGGTGGTGTTACGCAGCCCAGCACGGCATGGCTCAGCTCAGTCCTTCTGTCCTATTGCTCTCTGTCACTGTTGTTTCTCTCGCCTGGCCCCCTCTGCTACATCTATCTCATACCTTTTGTCTCCCACTTGATCTCTCCTGCTTTCATCTGCCTGTGGCTGCCTCCCTTCCTCCCTCCCAGATCCTCGCTCTGCTTTCATCTGTGCAACTCTCCACGCGCTCGCACTCCCTCTATTTCTAACTCGCCATACACCCACCCAACTCATCTCTCTCACTCTCTCCTACAGAAATATGCTGGAGAGTTAGGAAAAACAAGCAGCAGAATTAGGGCTGTTTGGTGGCTCTGGACCCCCGGATTAGTGACAAACACACCTTTCTGACAGGGGGGATTCTCCTTTACATTCATTGTCTAAATCACTCCATTCCAGCTGTTATCGACTGGCATTGTGCTGAAAACAGCTTGTAGATTGAAGTCATGCATCAGAGCACTGAAAACATATTATGATGTTTACTACTGTTCCACGTGAAATCCTAATCCAGAGTTATAATATCTGATGTCTTTAGATAGTGGTTTAGGCAGGAGCTACTGTATATCTATCGGGAGCTTTCAGCCAAATATTTGGGCTTTCCCACTGAGCTGATACTGTACTGCAACCCTTACTGGGTTTTATTGTTTGCTATGCCAACTCTTTCATTCATTCATTGTTTCTTTGGCTTTCTTATATATGCCATTCGTAATTTAGTAGATAGTTCAGTAGAGTTTTGGTCACCCATTTCGAATGTTATCAGTCCATTGAATAGATGTAGAAGATATAGAAGGGGCCTGCTGCACCTACTGTAGGTTCAGAAGGCCGTTGTCATCGTTTCACATGGTAATGCTCACCGTTAGCATGCTCAAGACCCCTTCTCAACGCTCTGGCAGTCCTGCAGTGAATTCAAACAAAACAAACTTTGTTTGGTTAGGTGTAGGAAAAGATTGTGGTTTGGGTTAAAATACTAACATTCATGGTGTTGTTTAGGAACCCTAACCATACAAGTTTGTTTGATTTATTTGATTACTTAAGAAAACTGCACAGCAATAATTACATACGCCGACATCAAAAATCACCAGGGATAAAAACATAATAAAGTGTCACGGCTTATTTCCATTGTGGACAAAAAAGACAACAAGTTCAGACAAAGTTAACTTACCTACGTAACCTGAAAAATGTCAACATATGAAGCTCAGCGTAAATTCTTTTAGGAAGACTTCTAAAGCTTTCTCCTCTCTTTCCTAAACTGATCAGCTGATTCGGGGCGTTGACTCTTCAGTTAAACCAATTAGAATTTTCCATGAATTCCATGAGCCAATCACATCATTGCATCCCTGCTTTAAAAATATGGAAGGCAAATCGAGCAACCCTCCTCCACCCCATTCACCTCCAGTCGTCATTCTCAGCACCCTGGGTCCACCCAGTTCTTCAGGCTCCTTCACCACCACCAGTGTCTAGACTCCATCGGGGGGGGGATATGCCTACTCATGGCTCCTCTACCCCTTATACAATTACTGACATAGTGATGGAGTCTAATCGCCAAAGACTCTGTACATCTCAATCTTGTGCTTTATGTGATGAATAAACTTATTTGCACCTTTCAATGAAGTCTCTCCTGATTGAATGATATTTGGTGTTACACGGGACACGATCACCGGTCTCCCGGGTGACAGTCCTGTGTTTGTTTGAGCCATCCACATGGACGGGTGATCCAGCCTACCAATGGATGATAACGACCAACCGAGCCAACTAGAAGGTAGAGTTGGGTCCTACCGCCTCACATCTATGGTAGTGATAACAACTGATACCGCCCATCCAATGGGATGATAACGTTGGAGGCCGGTGCTTTTGGTGCTGAACGATGGCGCCCATTAGTTTCCTCTGCAGCTGTCACTGACAACACGTGCTTTTCCAGGGTTTGAAGGCTTCAAACTAATTCAAGGGTTGATGTAATTACTACACATGTTGCAAATAAAGGGCTTTTTTCTCTTTTCCCGGCTGGACAGGCATGAAATCAGCCCACAGCACGCACGCTCACACGCACACACACACACACACACACACACACACACGCCTGCGAGGGAAGGCTGTACCAAACTCTGGAGGTCGGAACAACAAGGGCTTGAGGAGAGATATATATTTGTGCCTTTGTTCAGCACATTAACGTGCACGCTGATGCTCTCAGCCAGCACTGTGCTTAACTGAGCCTTCAACACAACACTTCACTGACTGACACACACACACACACACACACACACACACACACTGAAACACATGTCTGTTTTTGCTTAAATGATCATTATATATACTAGAAATAATGGATACTGCAGAAGTATAACATTAGCTTGTTGGAATACATACTCGGCTAATGTATCAATATTCTACAGATTCAGAAATAAAGGATGATATATGATGATGAACAGTGGTGTGGTCTGACACTGACAGGACACACACACAGACTATGAAAATAACTTTCCAAAGCAGGGAGAGGTAGCATGCGCCCCAGGAAACTGGCTGTGACCGATGAAAGGTCTACGAAGAGAGCAGTTTGTCACACTCTGGTTAAGCACACAGTCAAACCTGTCCAAACACTGCATACACATCAAGAGCTATTACAATCTATCAGAGGAATAGGGGTGGGGGGGGGGGGGGGGGAGCAGTGGGAGGCACCTGTAACAGGCTCCTACCTCTTTTAGCAGCACAGATGATGCGAGGGAGGAGAGGAGGGAGAGGAGGGAGGAAGGAGGGGAGAAGAGGGGTAGAGACAGAAGGAGGAAGGGAGAGAAGGGAGAGAGCGCTCAGATACTGCATTTCCATCATGACGTCCATGAGAAATGCTTCCTGCTGGGCAGTTGGACTCAACACAGAGAACAGGACTGTGACTGGGCGACTCAGCATATGATAATAGCCTCATACTTACTAAATATTTAAAATAGTACTTAGTATGAAAAGAAAGTTCTGGACTTTGGTTGGGCCATACCTTGTTTAAGATGCTCAGTTAGCTTCTCATATGTCTGATTGTGATCTGATTTATCATCCAATTCTAACCAAGCCATTATATTTTACAGATACAGAACACAGGACTGTAATGGTACAGTAATCAGGATTAAGTCTGCAGCACAATGTCAAGATGACAACTGGAGATCTAACTATTAGTCAGGCTTTAGCACTACAGAACAGATATCCCGCCTGAACAAGGTGAGAAATGGGAGAAGGTGAAGAAGGATGATGGAGGATGAATAAAGCAGATAGCGGCTGTAAATAGTCCTGTGAACAGAAACACAGGCAGCAGGAGAAGAAAGAGAGGGAGGTGAGCAGCAAGATGTCCTTCTCCCCTGAGGCCTGATGCCTTTTCAGGCTGCATCACCGCAGGAAGCTGCAGGGCATGTGTGGCTCAAATGCCACATGCATGCCAAATGCACGCACGCACACACTCAGAGCCTTCAACACTTCACTGACTGACACACCAACTGAAACTGTTTCTGCTTACATGATCATCAAGGCAAGGCAGCTTTATTTGTAGAGCACATTTCAGCAACAGGACAATTCAAAGTGCTTTACATGAAAACAGATACAAAAATTAAAAACAGATTTACATGAAAACAGATTAAAAGATTAAAAACAGATAAAATACGCGAAAAAAATAAAAATAAAATAACTGACAGATTAAAATAACTCTCCTGGACTCAGTGATCCAGTTTTTGGAAAGCCAAATCTTTTTGACCAATATGACAGATATCTCCAGCAGTCCGGTCCATATTTTCTAACCATCTCACCCACTATGGGTCTAGATGCTTCGCACGGCTTTGAGGTTTCATTCCCCATAGTTACAGAAGTTTTTCCTTTAGTATACTCTTATCATTTTCAATGTGGTCGTCACCGCAAAGCTTAGTTCTTTTCTTCTCAAACCTTGTAAAACCCGGTGCAGCCCTGCAGACAAAAATCTTTTAATAGCCAAGAATGTATTCTTAAACTATTTTATTTCTTCTGCAGTCTGTCTCTAAATAGTCAAGAACTCGCTCAAAGTGTTGAGAGACTATTTTTTATTTTTTGGCCTTCTGCCTAAATTAGTTACTTCGACTAACTTTTTGACCAGCCCGTCTGTCTCTTCTGTCACTCTATTTCCATGCCTGCATCAAGCATAGTAGAAATAATAAATACTGCAAGTAAGAGATCAGCTATACGTATTCGTACACACACACACACACACACACACACACACACACAATATAGCAGAGTCGGCTGGCTGCAGGGGTGTGAGTTCATACGGTCACTTTTCTTTCACTGCATTTACAATCACTACATTTGGCACTCTTTCTTTGTATGCACTCTTAAGTGCACAGATCAAACATAGAGAGATTAATTAAATAAACACACAGATATATAACAATGTGAGCAATATTTAATGAGAGACTTTCTCCAACAGTGTGTTTAAGCAGTCCCAGTGAGGGGACAATATCTCACCGTCAGCCCTCCTCTTTTATTCAACTCTAGAGTGTGTGTGCGTGTGTCTCTGTGTGTGTGTGTGTGTGTGTGTGTGTGTGTGTGTGTGTGTGTGTTTCTTGCTGAGGAAAGTAGATGACATCATCAGGCCAGTCAGCAGGCAAGAAAGAAACAGCTGACTAAATAGAGAGAGGACACAGAGCGGTGATCCCCGTCAGCTTCTTAACTCTTCTGATGTTTAGTTACATGTGTCAGAGAAGTGCTGGTTCTGCCTTCAAAATAAAAGCATGAATTTACAATCATTGCTGACTGACTGAATGTATGATGACTCTGATTTTAAGATAAAATCTACAGGAAGTCTGATTTGGGGCCAGAGAAATATTAACTCTGAGTGGTAACGTTTTGAAGCTTGCTATCTTCTAACATGACATTCTGTGATAATGTATTTTTTGTCCATTTGTTTGCCGAGCACGGGTCATGTCTGAGCCAGCAGATAACTCCTGGAAGATGTGCTGAGGCTGGCTCATTCTTCTGGACAGAAAGCCTGGCAACATTAAGGCTGCAAACAAGTCCTGAAAGTATCAGGATAACCATAAGTACACAGAGAACATCTTCTCATAATGAAGCATTCAGCTAAACCCAAACTGTGTGTGTGTGTGTGTGTGTGTGTGTGTGTGTGTGTGTGTGTGTGTGTGTGTATGTGTGTGTGTGTGTGTGTGTGTATATATATATATATAGGAAAGTAGATGACATCATCAGGCCAGTCAGCAGGCAAGAAAGAAATAGCTCTATATATATATATATATACTGTTTATGATACTATGGGCTATGTTGTAATTATAATTGAACTAAGAAGAAGCAAAGATCTTCATGTGCCCAGCTGAGATAGTGTTTTACTTCATGTTGAAACTGATTGTCAGCCTGGAAGATGTGTGATCTCAATAAGTTGTCCTTTAAAATAAGATAAAAACAGAACTTGATTTTGTATACATAGAACTATATATTTATATAATATGGACGGTACACAGTAGATCACTTTGGCTGCATGTGCATATACTTAAGTAATTTGTGTGCTAATAATATTGAGTGTAAATGGTGTAACCACTCGAAATTATAATAACTGATGAGCATTCGAGCTATGTCATTGTGATGGGCATTGATATGAAGTTGTATTGAGTAGGCTAATCTATTTGTGTCTGAATATGTATTGTAATTCAAACGAATGTGAGCATGTAGAAATGAAATGGATAGGATAGCAGTGATAACGGAATGGGTGTATATATTGGCACACATGGAAACATGAATCTAAATATTTTTAGAGGTTAAAGGATAACAAGTCAATGTATATTCCTGATGTATGTATGCAATTATGTTATGCAGTATTGCAATTTAATTGGGATGGTGTATTGGTGTTTGCCGGTATGAGTGCAAAATGACACAGGTCTTGTCTTGACTGAAAGACACTCCCATTGAGAAGTGATTGTCTATTGTCCCACACCTGGAGACACAGAGTGGGAGGGGAGAAATATATTTAAACCTGGTTTTGTTTGTTATTCGGGATACTGTTGATGACGGTCCCGAGGGGCCGAAACATTAGTTTTTCCTAAATAAAAGGTGATGCTATAGCAAGAGCAGAGTGCAGGATTTTTTCCTTTTTTTCTTGGTTTCGTAGTTGCTGTTCACATATGAAAAATTGAGATGAGCCAGTTACTTGCAGAAAACCTGGGAGACTTTTTTCAACTACAAATCAAGGAATCTGGAAGGCTCATTGATTGTGGTTCACCGGCTCTGCTACAAACCCGGTCTCCTGGGTGAAAGTCCTGTGTTGTCGCAGCCAAGACTGGCCTGATTGAACCACACTTAGAGTTAGATAAAGTTGTGAAAAAGAGAACCAACCAATGGGCCCGTTCCAAACAGCCATGCGCTCCAAACGGGCACTGCACTAGTCTGGATCAACTACAGGCTTGTAGCAGTTCGAACAATTGATTTGAAATTGGTCCCATTTGTTCTTTGACAGTTTGTGGAAGTGCACGTGATGTTGGAACTGATGTGTGTTGTAACACAGAACAAAATCTGATTAAAAAACATCATCATCCAGCCTTTCAACATTATCTTCTCTCCCATTTTATGTGGCTGATTTTAGACTATAGAATTATTTTTTACGTTACGTTTTATACGTTTTAT
The DNA here is from genome assembly GCF_031162955.1 of Sander vitreus. Lineage (NCBI taxonomy): Eukaryota > Metazoa > Chordata > Actinopteri > Perciformes > Percidae > Sander > Sander vitreus. Next base: position 29,971,450 of record NC_135872.1, on the reverse strand, counting down.
ATAACAAATGGTCAACAATGGTGCATTTCATTCAATATGTGATATACTGTCCCCACACAACACACAGGCTGTAAGAACACTCCCATCCAATAGACAGAGAGCTTCTTATTACTGCCACCATGGCAGAACTGAACAGAACAGTGCAAAACAGCAGCCTTTGTCCTCTCATCACTCCCACAGCGGGTTTCCAGGAACACTGAGATGCTCACGGATCATTTTACATGAAACTGATAGTGTTCAGCAGGAGCTGACGTGCTGCTTTCACTAGTTCTGTCTTTCTCCTCTGCAGCTTGACCCTGAAACCAGGGAGTGAAGCAAACCCTGATATTTTTTAGAAGTAGAGAAATGGCTTCACAGATCTTACACATATAATGCCTCCTTGGATCTGGTTCCTGTCTGCCAACACTTATGCCACGCACCGATTCTTTTATCTCGTGTGAGCAGTTCATCTAGTCGGACATAGTTCTCCCGAGGCAAACGGCAAGACTTCACCTGCCGACAGTGGCATCATGTGAGCTGGCAGGTGTGTCGGTGCTGCAGGTGATTCACTCAACAGAGCTGTGAGGAAGGGAAGCACTTATTGGCCTTCATTTTACAAGCTGAGAAAATATGATTCATTAAGGACACACATCACACAACGTCATTATAAACATCTACCCCAGAGAGGAAACCCATCAGTTGCAGTTTAACATTTAAACTTTTTCACATGAATATACCAAATACATGATTATTTTTTATCATAAGAACAACGTGTTATCGCGAGAAGAAAGCTACGGTTGAGTTTAGGAAAAGAACAACGGGGTTGGGTTTAGGAATTGAAAAACGGGGTTGGCTTTAATAAAAGAAGAAAGCGACGGTTGAGTTTAGGAAAAGTCACATGCGGGTCAAATGCGGGACGCGATTCCCGGTCTCCTGGGTGAAAGTCCTGTGTTTGACCATTCACCCACTTCATGAGATCAGTCTGGTATAACAAAGCCAACAGAATGGCCAGTCTCCTCTAATAAAATAATATAAAAGTTAGACTTTCATTCATACCATATCAATCATTTAAGCTTTCATTGAATAGTTCTCTAGACTGCCACTCAAAACTGCTTCTGCCTTCTCGGCCAACAAAAAGTAGACATCTCAATTGAATCTGTAAAGCCATTGTCACATATGAACTCTGGACAATGTCCGATGAATCAGGTTCGGACATTATCCGGAGTTTCCCTTCCTCACATGTAGCATCAACAGCAGATTGACCGTTGCAGACGCGTTCTCACTTCCTGGAAGTCCTCAGTTTGGTTTAGGCGAGGGGTGGTGCTGGGTAGAGCGTGCAGGAGGCAGGACATGACTCAGCAGATTACACCGCAGTCATAAACAACAGAGTCTCTCGCCGTTCCTTGAATCTTGCCGTCTCTGCAGTTAGTAATTTTTTTGTTGGCGTCTCCGTGTAAATCACTCTTCTTCACCCTTGGAAGTTTGTTTTCTTCTGGTTTCGCACCAGCCGCGTGATAGAACGTCATCATTCAATGAACTCTCTGTTCGCATAATCGGACACTAACCAGACTTTGTACTCGGGAGCTGGCAGGGTAAATACCGTTTAATGTCCGCTCTAACTGATTCACACATTTGTGTTTTCAAAAACAGCTCCTCAGGGGAATGTTAGACAAGTTCATGTTTGTAGTGCATGATGGGAAAGGGGTTGAATTTTGACCTTTTTTTTCTTTAGTTACAAATGCTGAAACCTGAACCCAAATGGGTTTATAAAGGTTTCATGAGGGTTCAGATTCCATTGGCCCTGCGGTGACAGTTTGGGTGTTTTGGCCATAGACCATCTGCTGTGGGTGCATCCACCAGTGAGCATGATTACAACCAGAAACAACTGAAATATGAGGCCTTTCAAGAAGAACCACAGGTAAATATTGGAAGTCATTCATGTTATTACTTCCAACTGTGGAAATCCTGCTATGCCATGTCAAACTGTCTACATAGATCAGACACAGATAATCAATACACTGATCAAATGTAACCAAATTAAGTCAATATAAAACTGGGACCGTTATTAAACAGTTTGTGTAGTTAGTACATTGTGCTTGACATATTCAGATTATACTTTCAAATATAAATTGTATCTAAACAATCTAGGATGACATAGACGGCAGGACAGGAGCATAACTCTGTCTGCTGTTGTCCCGTCTGGACAATGATGTCACTGTTGCTGGGTGAACTGACCGACAACAGGTGACACGCAGACAGATGCTAAGTCAACGCTGCAGCTCTATGAAGGACTTGACGTCACACTGAGAAAAGGATCAATACAAACATTACTTCTGCTGCATTGAGACATACACATCTTTGAACATCACATGTAACCAGACAGAACTATGGTAAATATCTCTTAAGGCTGCAAAACACAACCTAGATAGCTAGACAGAAGGATGACACATTTTGTAAGGCGTTAGCCTGCATGACTTGCAAGGAAGCAGATATTTACATTTCAGAAATGTAGCACTTCACAAATCAGCAGCGCCTCCACCGCAGTGCTCACACTGATACAACATACTGTATTAGGGAAATTACCATGACAGAGGCACCAAACAGCCTATCACCACCACAAACATACACTTTTTAATATTAAGTCCTCTGGAAATACAACAGCAGCTCCAAAAGCGCTGCGTCATCTCACAGAGAGACATAACTCCCTCGGATTGGACTCTGAGGAGTTTAACGCATGAGCTTCTCATCTGGTAAGAGAGGCTCCAAATAAAGAATGAATAGGTGGATGGTGCTAAAAGCTAAAGCTAGTTCCTCATATGAGTTGGAAGAGAGACACAGGGCTAACCCTCAATCAGAAGCCTCGATTGTAAATGCTAAACCTGCTTTAGGTGATAATACTGACGCTAAGGAAAGGGAATAGTGTCACCTGCTGCCATCTAAATCCTACAGTAGCTCCACTGCTTCTCAAACAGCCGCTGAAACTTACGAGTCTCGAGTCATCTGGGCGTCTCGGGTGAATCCGGCACCTCCGCCTAAAAGAGAAGCTGCTGTTGGGCGTTTGGTCCAATTCCTGGAGTGTCCACTTTCTCCACAGACTGAGTGAGTGAGCAGCTGCGTGGCTGGCTCCACCACGGACTGGCTGACAGAGGGGGGAGGTCAACCGCCGTTTAATGGACAGTGACAGTGGCGAGGCCCCAACCGGCAAGGTCTGCTGGTAACACCTCCTCCTCATTTTCCCCATGCACCCACCCACACTGGAGCCAGGGCTAAAAGTGGAGCAGCTGTGTGGGGGAGTGAGGGGTGCAATGGGTCTACAGTTGGGGGTTGTCTCTCTGTCCTTTCCTAAAATAGACATTCTGACTTGCACACGTCATCAGCCTGGAAAATGTGCGGGATTGTTAGAGGTTTACTCATGCTGATACAGATGTTACCACCTGGTACCAAAGAAGGAAACATGCCATCCCAAGTCAGTGACATCATCCTTCCAAGTCTCAGTCAAACCTAGCTCATGGTGGCCTAGCTAAAGTGTCAACCTTTACGCACGAAGGTAAGTTCCCCAGTTAGAGAAAATAACTTGGGTTATCACAGTTTGGGCTAGGACAAAATGGTGTTGGGTGGTGAAGTTGGAAAGATGTTGGCAATTGGTTGCATTATGGGAAATGTAGGGTCCATCATTTTTGGGGCTTGACCCATACAAGGGACTAAAAGTCAGGACATTTACTGTAGGTCTCTGCTACTTTGATTTTGGACATCGTCTCTTTGAGTCTCCCAACTTCATTAAATAATGATCCTAAATCACTGGACTCCTGACCAATACATTCACTTTGGAGATGCATTGTGTCTTTAAAGATTTGTCAAAAATGTCATGTTCAAAATATCATTAGGCCAATAAATGTATTTTGTGAAGATAACACCCTTTTCTACACCAGCCATCAGCATTCTGATTCCAATTCTTTGAGGGCAGGGTCAAATCAGGTCACATGCTTATGATGAATTTATTTCGTCGAGACAGCAAAGAAATACAAAAGACCCGTGCCCTTGGAAAGGAATTGGGAAGGCAGTGTGATGCAGCCAGTAGAAGGGCCATTTAGAAGAGGAAGAGGCCATGGGAAACACGCTGTGTTTGAAGGATACTGAGGCCTTGACTCAACTGAATTAATAAGGGTAGAAGTGGAACCTGAGCTCCAATCAATAATGTTCAATCAATGTGTACCGTTCAATGTGAAAACATCACAGTTGGTAGTATATCAGTATTCTTGAGCCATGAGTTCCATACAGTACAGAGGTCTGTATATAGCCTGGCTGGATCCATAGAGATGTTGGGCCTTCATGAAAACTGTCAGCAGACCCATTCTATGGATGAAATCTCCCCATCGTCATTCATTGAGGGCCAGTGGAGTATGGGTGCAGAGGGAGAGGGAACCTGTGATCCTACATGGCTTTGAATGGCATGTGCTATATTCACCTGAGAAAGGCCAACACTGGTGATTAATGACGCTGTGTCAGTGACACTCAGTCACATATGGCCCTGACCCTAAAAGAATATGTAGGTCATGTAAAATACACCATGGAGGTCAAAGGTTAAAATGTATCCGGTGTCTGTCGTCAGACCAACCAGTCGGTCATGTTTACTGGTGTGAGCCACTGCTACAGTATGTCAGCTCCTAAATAACCTGAGCTGTCTGCAGATTCCTCATCCTTCTATCACCAAAGACCCAAATAGATACAGTACGCTTGTCATCATGCTATGCTGGGACAAAATAATGCTGTTTTAATTCAACACGGAGCGAAACCTTGGTTCTCTGGTAGCCAAAATCCAGGTCAATATATAGACTAACTGCAGAGTACAACAATGAGGCATTTTATTTCCCAATCGAGACGCTACAAAGTTCAAAAGTCTTAAAAACTAAATTACATTTCTATCAATGTTCCACTAATGAAGCCAAATTAAGGGTATAATGAAGAGGCTGACTCTAGATTTGAGTAACAGAGGTTGAAACAGGCGCACTACATACAACCAGTGGAGAGACAGGCAGAGACAGACAGAGGGACAGGCAGACAGGCACAGGCAGAGACAGACAGAGGGACAGGCAGACAGGCACAGGCAGACAGAGGGACAGGCAGCCAGGCAGAGAGGTAGAGAAAGACAGAGGGACAGGCAGAGAGGCAGAGACAGACAGAGGGACAGGCAGCCAGGCAGAGAGGTAGAGACAGACAGAGGGACAGGCAGAGACAGACAGAGGAACAGGCAGAGACAGACAGAGGGACAGGCAGGCAGGCAGAGAGGTAGAGACGGACAGAGGGACAGGCAGAGAGGCAGAGACAGACAGAGGGACAGGCAGACAGGCAGAGACAGACAGAGGGACAGGCAGACAGCTAGAGACGGACAGAGGGACAGGCAGAGAGGCAGAGACAGACAGAGGGACAGGCAGACAGGCAGAGACAGACAGAGGGACAGGCAGCCAGGCAGAGAGGTAGAGACAGACAGAGGGACAGGCAGAGAGGCAGAGACAGACAGAGGGACAGGCAGAGAGGCAGAGACAGACAGAGGGACAGGCAGAGACAGACAGAGGGACAGGCAGAGAGGCAGAGACAGACAGAGGGACAGGCAGAGAGGCAGAGACAGACAGAGGGACAGGCAGAGAGGCAGAGACAGACAGAGGGACAGGCAGAGACAGACAGAGGGACAGGCAGACAGGCACATGCAGAGACAGACAGAGGGACAGGCACAGGCAGAGACAGACAGAGGGACAGGCAGACAGGCAGAGATGGACAGAGGGACAGGCAGAGAGGCAGAGATGGACAGAGGGACAGGCAGAGAGGCACAGGCAGAGAGGCAGAGACAGACAGAGGGCCAGGCAGCCAGGCAGAGAGGTAGAGACAGACAGAGGGACAGGCAGAGAGGCAGAGACAGAGGGACAGGCAGACAGGCAGAGGCAGAAGAAGGCAGGCAGAGACAGACAGGCAGAGGAAGGGAAAGCAGTTACCCATGGCAATAAACAGAAAGAGCCAATGTATCACTTCTTTTACACCCCCCCACCCCCCCCCCCCGCCTTCCACTCTCTCAAACACACACTCCATTCATCCATCCCTTTCCCTCCAGCCCATTTTTTTCCCCTTCTTCCCTCAGTATGTCCTCTTTCCCACTATCTGTCCTAAACTCTGCATTCTCTCTCTCCTATTCTCTCTCCGTCCATTCACCGTCTCTCCTCTCGTCTCCTCAGCTCACCTCTCATGCTAATAGGCCATTGATGCGGTCTCTATGGTGATGTACTTTTCATTCTATTGGAGAGGAACGGACCAATGGACTGACAGGATTAGGGACAAACAGAGCAATGTGTGTGTAATAAATGTGTGTGTAGCTACACAGAGTGAGGAACCGATTATTCCAGGTTTCTCTTTTTAAAGCAGTGTGTGTGTGTGTGTGTGTGTGTGTGTGTGTGTGTGTGTGTGTGTGTGTGTGTGTGTGTGTGTGTATGAAAAACATAACATAGATCTGCCAGCATGGGGGTGCTGACTCAGCTATCTGCAGCAAAGCATTAGCTGTGTTTGGTAACAACGCTCTGTTGCTACAATATGTTCCCATTTATCAAACTCCAATGTGGTTACATCTGGAAAATATGAGAGCTGAAAGAGCAATTTACATGTTTGAGTCACAGACAGTTACATGTGGCAGCTGCCTGGTATGGGCTCCTAATGTTGATGTTACAGCATGTTGCTCTGCCCCCAGTTGGACAAGAAATCAAGTAATGCATGCACTTCACCAGATTATTCCAATCCCACAACTCTGGTTGGCTGATGTCACCTGGGTTATCCATGCACACTGTACAGGTAGTAAGCACTCGACTCATTAAGCCACTCACAGGCTGGAGGCACTCTCACTTGCTGAACACTTTGCATGATTGGTCCGATACCAGAGACATACAGTATCAGAACATGCTGATGGAGTTATCTGACTCACCAAACCTCATTATTTCTTGTGTTAAATATATATTTTATTCATTAAAGTAGTTAAAGCTGCTTTAATGCATCTCAGCCGCTCCAGTAAGATAACAGAAGCCTTCAACATATTCGACCTGAGTAATCCACAGCATTAACGCTTCTGTCTGAACGGTATCTTCAGGAAACTGCTGAGCTGCTGGTGGCGTGAGGGCAATTCCAATGCCATACTCCTGTCAGATAGCTCTGGGCTATATGTTATGGACCGCCTGCGTGATGGTTAAACTGAAAGGTAATCACATTCTCATGCTATTGTTCATGTCTTTCTCATTCTGTCTGCATACAGCAATAGCCTTAATACCCTCACAGCTCAAAATCAACACCAGACAAACATAAAGAAATACATCGCTATATATGTCTTTTAGGTTCATCAGAAGAGGACAAGGACCTGCTCATGTTGACTCACACACAGCGTTAAAATCTTCTCTCGAGCAAAATAAGAGTCCACTGACATGCTACTTGCTTATGTTAACAAAGAGTTTGTTGGGGCCCCTGCCACCTCTGCAGCCGTTCTGTGCTGAGCCTGAGGAATGGCACTCACAGAGGCGTCTGTTTGGGTGTGTTGGGGTTTTATTTAGGACTTTCAGGGGGTTTACAGACAGCTGCCATAACAAGGCTGATGGCATCTGCAGACGTGTAAGACGATGAGCTACAGAAAGTCTAAACATACATGCACAACATGGATGATATACTCATTAAAGGTGTTTTCACACCTGAGCAGTTTGGTCCGTTTCATGCGAACCATGGAGCCTTTCGTGTGATAATCTGGTTGGTTCCAGGGGAACAAATAGCCTTAATAATCTAAAATGGGGATGCCTGGGTAGCTCACCTGGTAGAGCATGTGCCCATATACAGAGGCTCAGTCCTCGACGCAGCGGCTGTGGGTTCGATCCTGACCTGCAGCACTTTGCTGCATGTTATTCCCACTCTCTCTCCCCTTTCATGTCTAAGCTGTCCTGTCACAAATAAAGGCCTAAAATGATGAAAAAATTATCTTTTAAAAAATAATTCTAAAACAGGTTGTTTACAGTAAAAAGGAAGATTTGTTCAGCTTCCTCTGTTTACACTGTAAACTGTTTTGTAATTTTTATTTCATTCACCCTTTTGAAACCTTTCATTATTTTCTTAACAAGAAACCGCTTTTGCATTTCAGCTCATCCTCCCACTGGCGCCCCGTTTACTGGGCATGTTTTCTGCTGCTGAATAAAAGAAACACGGCAGTTAACCTTAAAGCAAACAGATTGATCCTGCTGGGCCTCCATACCTGCAGTGGTTTTTGGTGTTGTGATTGGGGTCAGATGAGATTACACATCATAAACCTACTGGTAGGCTGTATGTGTGTATGTGTTTGCAGATACCGTGTAGTCTCGCTTTGTCAGACCCTCCTCCAAAGCGCGCTGGAGGAGGGTCTGGCTACGCCACACAGCATTCCTGGATGGGAGGTAAACGTGCTCTGGTTTATTGCCATTTCTTTAAACCAATCACAATAGTCTTGGGCGGTGCTAAGCTCCGGACGGAGCCATGGTGTCTCTGCTAAATAGTCTCAGGAAGGAACTTGTTTTGGTGGAACATGTGTACGTTCAGAAGTAGTTTTAGTCGTGCAACAGAAAACTCAGATTGGACAGATAGTCTAGCTAGCTGTCTGGATTTACCCTGCAGAGATCTGAGGAGCAGTTAACCATAGTCACACACACACACACACACACACACACACACACACACACACACACACACAATCACAAACGGTGGATGCAGGAAAAACCGGAGATGAGACGACACGATGACCTAAATTGAGGACAGCTACTCTCGTTATTGTAAGTTATTGAGAAGTTAAAGTCCAATAAGTACTTTATTAAACCGTATGAATGTGTGTCCCAGGCCAGGATAGGACAATAACTAACAATGTCAAGATCAACAAGCCACTGACAGATATGTTCATATTTGAGTCATTCAATAAATTATTATTTTTTGTCTTAAATCCACCAGCCATTTTCATATTTTACCAACATTTACAGCATCCTGAGTCTTTTTGGTTCCTAGGAAAACTCAACCCAGAGTAGTTTTATTCTCCCCGAAACAAGTTTCATTTTTATTTTTAAAGAACTATACAAAAAAATTCGCAACTTCTTTTGCAACTTTCACAGTCTCCCGCAACTTCATTGCAACAAACATACAAAAGACATCGCAACTTTTATTGCAACTTTTTACAAAAGCTCCCGCGAAATCAGGGATTTTGGGCCGCAACAATCTAAAAAAAAGGCTGCGAAATCCTGGAGGGACTGAATCCCATTCTTCTCTTTTTAAAGGAAGTCATAATACAGAACAGAACCGCTGAAAAAGAAACAATAAATGAAATCTCAGATCCAACACTGATCAGTGTGTGAGATATCCTGCTGACAGGTTGGACTGAAACTCAAGTCAAATGTAAAGTCATATCTTTCAATGTTTGTGATTCAAAAGAAGTGTTTGCTGCTTTTCACAATCTGTGACATCTCAGCCTTGAGGTGACATCACTGCTTGGACCTTTTGGTCGCATGTTCACAAAGTGTCACACTCTCATATTACATGAACACTAACAGAATGCGTACATGAATTGGGTTTTTTATAGTATGGGATTAGAGTGAAAAGAATGTTACATAAGGCCTTGGTTGACAAAATAAAAGTCCTTTTACAGGCAGAATCCTCCATGTTTGGTAGCAGCAGATATACTGGTGAGAATACTGACAATATAAAACAAACCTTTCCTTTTGCACCTTGCACTGTCAGACACAAGCACTGCTACAGCACAGCAATCTGTACGTCCTGCAAAGTGTTGTGAGGCTTCATTAAAGTGATCCATTCAACTGTCTTTGGTTTGTATAGTGTTTCTGTGTCTCCCTGCTTATGTTTCTAAGCCTTAGCAAACAGATAAGCAGATAAGTGTAAGTGTGTCTCTGTGTGTGCTGTTGGTGTTTGTGCAAAGACAACAGGAGCTCAGCCAAAGCATCAGCAGAAGAAACAAAAAGCCCCCCCCTTCTCACATGGCTTTCCCTTGGCTTTGCATTTTCTCAATTACTGAAAATATTTATGGAAGTCAAGCTTGCTGCCTCCCATGCCTCCAGTATCATAAAACCTGGCCATCACTCTTTCCTGCCTAGCCTCCCCTCCTGAGACACCAACACACTGTTTCTGATGATGGTGCACCACTGCTGTTAATTCCTTAGACAGGGTTAGGGACAGTCTGTGATGTATAAGAGTCCCATATTGATATGGGGGGTACATTCTAAGCAGAACATTTTACATTGTAAAAATCGTATTGTCAGCGCTCTTTACCAAGTTTTGTATTTCAGTACTCAGGGGCCGTGTTCATAGACAGTCTCCCACGCTACACATCCATCAAGATAATCACTACTGAACTGGTTATGCAATAATCAGACCAATAATACCTGACTCAAAATCATACGATGTGCTTGTCCACAGTAAGTATTTGAAATGGCACATTGCACATTAAAATTAGGATGGCTGCTTTATGTTGAGGTATTCGCCGTTATCCAGGCATGCCATCAAGGAAAGATATGAGAGAAGCTTACCATACTACACAATGGAAGACAAGTGATCAAGACTGGAATAGAATTGTATTGGTGAGCAGACAAGGGGAGGACCGCGATGCGAGCATCAAACTGTTGTTTGACCTTTCTTCTGAAAGAACTTGGAGTTGTTTCCCCTTATCCTCTCCTTTTCTCTTTTGTAAAGCCCATTTTCCTTTTCATCTGCCTGCATATGCACAGATATAGATCTATCTGCAGTAAACTGGTATCTATAGCCTGGCAAATTTATACGAGTGGCTCTACTCTCAATAGGACTCTAGTGTGTAGGAAACCCATCCTAACTATTAAGGAGCAGCGTGCAGCCATAGTCCTGCACCCAAGGACCAACTCCAAAGGAAATGCCAGAACCTTCATCAAGGCCAGAGGCAGCAGTTACCCAGCATGTATGTCTTTATGGTGGGGGAAACCCCCATGCATACTGCACACAGAAAGGCCTCCCACCCCACCGGGGTTCTCGCTGTGAGGCAGCAGTGCTTCCCACCGTGCCACCGTGCCACCCTATGACAAACGTTTAGAGGAACGAATGGGGCGGCATCATGGGACACAGTATCAAGTTTAATATATTGAGGCTGGGGAAGTTGTTGTGTATTGACTGACAGTGTATTTACTCGGTTTCTCTCTCTAACAAACCATAGTTGGCTGAACGTGCAGACACCAATCTTGAAATGCAAATTTTGTTTTGTAGTTTGGCTAAGTCGCTAAATAAATGTTGATTATTTAGAGCTATTGGATGTTGAGCTTATAAAAGCTACAAATCAGAAGCCCGCTAACAGCACTGATACTTTTGATTTTATGGGGCCAACTTGTTGCTCAAAGCTGTCATTTCTATTCACAGACATCATCCACAGAGAAGGAAACAGCAGAGCCAGTGTTAATATTCAGACAGTGCTTCGAAGCACCAGACGCTCTCAAGTCTGTGTGTGTGTGTGTGTGTGTGTGTGTGTGTCAGTGGTGCTGGGTTCTCAGTAAAGGTTATGTATTTGATGAGAGCTGTGGCTTTAAGCACTGGTCAGTGTTGGACCTGCATACTGATAATGCCCAACACAACACAAACATACGCACGCACACGCACACGCACACACACACACACACACACCTGCTGTCAGAGCCTAATAAACTGGCCATGTTTGCGGTGTGAAACAGGAGCTCCGAGCCATCTGTTGGTGCCGGCGTGAGAAAACCGGTAACAGTGAGAGAAGCGACGGCGAGGTGGAGCATGAAAAGAGGAAAAGATGATTGAGGAACATCATGGAAGTGAATGAAGACAAAGAGACTGTGAAAGAAGAGGAAGAGAGAGACAGAACAGCTGATGTATCTTACACAGCGTTCATTCGTCACAGATCTCCTAAAGAGCTGATAATGCATCCTGCTGCTGCTCTTTATACACACACATTTTAATGAGGAAAAACTGGAGCAAAAAGGTGCTATATCAGCGGTTATCATGAGTGATTTGCACTGGGTGAGAAGCTGCATCAGCACAGTGAAGGGACGTCACACGTGGCCCTCTCAACATGTCAATGTGATGGGAATACGATGGGAAAATAGAACAAATCCAGAAATTGAAAAGATGGAAAAAGACAAAGAGAAACCAAGAAGCTGAACGGAGTTTCTCTTTATCTGAGCTGATTAGAACAGACTTGGCACCCTCAGTGCAAGATGTAGGACACACACGCACACACACGCACACGCACACGCACACACACACACACACACTATTAAGGCCTATTAAGGCAAAAGTCCAGTGTTGCTCTATTCTTCAGATGCCATTAGAGACCAGCTGTGTGTTCTTCCGTCTGTAGCACTCAGGCTCAGTCACAAATCTGTTGTTCCACTTTCATTAAACAGCTGGGCATTGTAGTTTTTAGCAACCTTTACTCAGGTGAGAATAGCGCATTTGTTGAGGACTAGTTTCAGCGGCGGATTAATACACACACACACACACACCTGTGAACCTGAAATGATTTGCCAATTAATCGATTAGTTGATCGACAGAAAATGTAAAATCAGCAGTTGTATTAATCAACATTCTAGTTCTCTTCCTCTTCTATAGTTCACTGAATATCTTGTGTGTGTGTGTGTATATATATATATATACACACACACACACACATACACACACACACACACACACCTGGGCTCTGGGAAATGATAGACTGACATTAAATACACTAAATGAAAATCTACTTTAACATAATTGGCTGATGCGGACATAGCTACACAACTCCTGTCAAATTAAATAAATACAAACGTCATATACCTGACATATGCTTTAAATGCAGTGAGGCTCAGGGAACATGTAAGCACGTGTCTGTGAGTGTTCACTAAAATCATGATCATCCTGTCTGCGAATATTCCACTCAACCCCCCAAAAATATAGCTGCACCTGTATCCAACAGACCTCAATCTGAAAGCCCAAGAATAGAAATGTATTAATTTTGCTATATTACAGGTAAAGAATATTATAGCTCTTAACTGGGAGAAATGGAGGCTACAGTTGGTGCTTGGATCAAGAATATGGCACAATGTATGTCAATGGAGAGAATAACATACTGTATATATTAAGAACAAATTGGGAGTATATGAGGAAATCTGGAAACCATTTAAGCAATTTATAAAAAAGAAAAAAAAGAAAAAGGAGGCATAGGGGAGCTTCTACAAAAGGAAAATACAGGAGAAAATGTATTGTACTACACAATAACATTATCTTGTGAGTGTAGTGTAGTTTGTGTCCCTTGACCTGTGCTCCCTGCTCACACAGCACACAACACACAGAGGAGAAAGTGGACAGGACCGACAGCTGCTGTAGGACAGGGGACAGATGGACAAACGGAGCAGCCACCTGTCCTCCTCAGCCACATTAATAACAAAAAGAAGTCAGCTTTCTTCAACCAAACCCCCACACACACACATACACACACACACACCTGGCAGAGCACAGGGCATTAGGTTGGCAGAGGCCTCATAGCCTGCCACATACAGTAGGCCTCTTCCAGGTTTTACTGCCAGTGACAGTGTGCCTGAGGTTCCATGTGTGGATACAGCAGTCACACTGATAACACAGCAACACTGGCAGTATGATGCAGTCATAGTGGAGTTGAGAAACTACAATACATTTGATTATTACACATGTGTAATCACTACATTCTGCGGTGTGCTAATTCTGCATAACTGACCGTTGCCATGCATACAGAGAGTTGCCAGGGACGCAGTTCTAATCACCCTGAAGGACATCAATCAATCACTCATCAAACCATCAATCTGCAGAAAGAAGTCCGGTTAATTTATCAGTTGTGGCAAAAAGTGGAGCAAGATCCTGTCCTCAAATCCAGGCAACAGCAGCAGATCTGGTGAACGCCTATCGCTACATCTTCATACACGGTCTGTGATCTCTACATCTTCATACACGGTCTGTGATCTCTACATCTTCTGAACTAACCACAGACACTCACCTGTCCTACTGTTATTACAGACATGTGAACTAACCACAGACACTCACCTGTCCTACTGTTATTACAGACATGTGAACTAACCACAGACACTCACCTGTCCTGCTGTTATTACAGACATGTGAACTAACCACAGACACTCACCTGTCCTGCTGTTATTACAGACATGTGAACTAACCACAGACAGTTCATTGAGTCACGGCAGTGCATCGCTGCAGAGCGACTATAGGAAAAACACTGGAAAGGATTTAATTTGGCTTTATTTTTCCCCTTTAAAGGACAGCTGTCATTCAGGTTAATGCTGTTTAACTGTCAAGCATATCTTGTCTAAACCGGATCGTAATATCAGTGTGCTCAGTGCAGCTGGAGGGAAACTGGGACTGGCTATCAGCACCTGTTGGATTGTGGGAAATGTAAATAACTTATTGGACATCCCTACTGCAAGACACTGACTCCCCCCAGCTCAGCAGCTGACCCTAAGCTGGAACATCAAAGGGCAGTGGCAATGGAAGTGAAAGAACACCTGTGGGTGTGTGGATGGACTGCTGCTGTGTCTCAGCTCCAGGACAGAGAGGGGAGCTCTAGTCCCACACTAAGCCCTCTCATCTTCACCCTACTTCAGACAGACAGCATGCACTCACTCATGTGTTGCCAGTGATGAAATACATAGACAGTGTAAGCGTCTAGATAACAGAAGGAGAACATGAGAGTATTCCTGTTGGTCTGGCAGGCCACACTTCATTACCTAAGTTTCTAACATCTGTCACACTCGCCAAACTAATCATTTTAGGCCCAGACACAAAGGTTAAAGAGCCAATACAGCCCATGGCCTGCTGCTGCTGCAGTGTTGCTGGACCCTCTGCTGTAATCTGACTAATGTTCACTGGGGAGATTATTACAGCCAGGACACATACATACGCACGCACGCACGCACGCACGCACGCACAAAACATGCCTGTTTGGAATGGGCAGGTTGCTTGGCCTCCTGTATCGCAGCTTTCTCCACCACCACTGAACTCCGAAATAACTTACAGAAGGCACCCAAAGCACTTAACCCTTGTGTTGACCTCGGGTCACACTGACCCCTTTAAAATCTTTCTGAAAATATGGGACGTAGAAATAAGCGCTGAAAATGGGTAGAAGAAAAATTTAACAATTTAAAACGTTGGAAAAAGCAAAAACAAACTGTGAAAAAAAGGTGTCAAAAACGTCAGAAAAAAACATATTTTATTATGTTTTAACAACTACTATCCCTGTATGGATGTGATATGATTTCTATCTTTGTTGTCGGTCTGGCTCAGGTTAAACTCTTTGTGAAACATGAACGCCACAGAACGTTCTTTTATTCTCCAGTTTGATAGTCAGTTATAACGGAAAAACAACATAAATAAACTACTTTAACGTAGATTTTCTTTAGGGCTTTATTACGTGGTATCGGATCGGTGCATAAACTGCAGTACTTCCTGATACCAGCATTTTAGGCAGTATCGGAGGCATCTCTACTTAAGATGCAACTGTAGGTCTATATAATGACTTAGTGTGTGCTTGTACTTCAGAGGAAAACATTGTACTACTACATTTACCTGACAAAGAACATTGCAGATTCTACTCACAAAATATCACAATAAAAATATGATGCATTAGATATCCAGCATTATATTAGAGTTAAGTCTCCACCATACCAGTACATTGTGCTGATAATGCCCCTGTTTTTACTTTAAGTAAAAAATTTAAAGCAGAACTTTTTCTGTGCGGTCACAGGCGGTTTTTACTATGTGGCATAGGTAAAGGGAATCGTGAATGTGTTTTTTTTGTAATTAGTTTTTTATAAAACTCAACCTGTAACACATGTTGTAGCACGGTTCAATCAGGCGCCGTTCGGCTGCGGCTCATCTAGAGATTCAGCATGTCCCCTATTTCATCATGTGCATGTAGGGTAGACAGCAATCAGTTTTTCTGGCACACTGGTAGCCGGTGAACCACAATCAATCAAGCCTTGTAGCGATGTAGCAACTCCCCGCCCCTGCTGACAACAATATCAGAAAAGGCCAAAACCATCTGTGTGTCTGAAAACACCCTCGGACCCCAGAGGGATTATTAAGTACCCGTATTGGTACTCTGTATCGGCGAGTACCAAAATGTATGTACTTGTACTTGGTCTTCAAAAAAGTGGTATCGGTGCATCCCTAAGTACAATGTTTTCTTATGAAGTAGAAGTACACCGTACGTCAGCAGTATACAGTTAAGTTGTGTACATGTTAAGTGCTTTGGGTTAGAGGAGAAAGCTACAGCAATACAGGCACATTTTCAACGGGCACTGTACTAGTAGATAAAATGGTGTTCAACCCTGAAACAACATACAAGTTCAAATGTAAACTAACATTCATGGTGTAGTCTAGAATATCATGATGACAGGTGTCATCAGAGTAATGTAGCTCCAGCTCAGTGTGCAGCCTGCTGTGTAGAGAGACAGAGACGGGGAGAGACGGGGAGACACGGTGAGCGACCGTCGCCCTAGTTTTTGCGGTGTGTCCCACACCGTCGCCAGGCATCAGCCTTCATCTGCCTTTTTTTGGCTGATCGGCGTTGGCCGTGGTCGCCAATTTTTGGCCAGAACTGGACAAAAATGACGTTTGAATGTTCCTTCTAAAAACCACACAGCTTTGAACGCTTAGAATAACTATTTTTGCACATTATCTCTATAAGATATGACATATACATAACTACTTGTGTAGCTATATTTATTTTAACAATAACATGTCTTTTAAAAGATCTTTACATACCTACACATTACATTACAATATTCCGGTATCCTATACCGTGATATTTAATATAAAGACCGTAATAGACCTCCCACCCTCATGAGATGGGGGTATCATAGCAGTGTTTGTATCCGGTTTCCCTTGTTGAATGATGAATAGATTACTGCCGCCTGCTGGTGTGGAGAGTTATTTCTCCTCACGCAGGCGCAGAACGTACGTAGTGCTTGGCCGTCAGCTGTAGTCTCTGCAGCATGTTCCAGTTTCTTCATTTCTGGCAAAGACAAAGGTGACGAGGGCCGACGAGAGGCAACGCCACAGTCAGCCTGCGTCGGCACTAGTTCATGGCCGTCGGCTTGGTGTGTCAGGGCCTTAAAGGACAGCCAGCCAGCCAGGGCTTCACTTCCTGTCCCCTCAACCCTAAAACAAGAGCCTGATTAAACTTTCAGCCCACAGTCACAATGCTGCTGCTCACAAGTTGCCTGCTTATCACCTGTCGACACTGGAAAACACACACAGACACGCACATCGTTTGTAATAAAGTTATACCAGATATGATACAAAAAATAACCTTGGTTCAAATTAACTGACATCACCTGTGTTCATTGTGAAGTGAAGTGATGGGAAAGGGCGGGGATACTGGAACTACTGCATATTAACTCCGTTTACGTCTGTTTGGTGCCAGAGTGACTGATAAACTGTCCAGTGCCAGGTCTGGGTCTGGGTCCGGGTCCAGCCTGTTGAGCCGTTGTGTCAGATGGTTGTCTCTCTCAGTGCACAGAGCTCTCAGTGCTATTGTGCAGGGAACAAAGATGGAGCAGTTTGTCCGGGGCCACTTCATTATGGAGGCCAAATGAGGCCCAACTGGGACGTGGATGACATGTTTCACAACTCACCCTTTACACGCCTCCCTCCCTCCATCCCTCCCTCTTGCCCTTTATACGCCCCCCCACTCCCTGGAGCTGTGACTCTTATTTCTCCTGTCCTGTCATTTAAGATCTAGCAAGGTTACAATCAGCTGAACAAAGAGTGTCAATGTAGCAGCGTTGTGTTGTCGGGACAACCACTTCTGATGACAGAACTATTGGGGTGGTGCTGTTCAGCAGGTGCAGCGCAGCAGAGACATGATACAATAGTATCTGAAGCTGGAACACACTGCTGTCATTTAAAGGGATCATTCACTCAACCAACAAAGATTCAAGTCACTGCTGCTGAAACAAAGGGTTTCATTTTCGCCTTTCGCCTTTGTCGCTGGCCTCCTATAAGTCCTCGACGACCTGCTTGGCCTCCAGAGGGTCTTCACCTTCGCCGTCCTGCTCGGCCACCTGGATGATTTTGAAAAGGGTTAGGGTTAACCCTAACCCTTTTCAAAATGCATCCAGTTCCAACACTTACAAAATGGCATTGCTAAATTTGATTCTGTATAAATCTGCAATAGTCAAATAAATGTTATACAGCCCAATATCACAAATCACACATTTGTCTCAAGAGCATAACTTCTATAATATTAGTATTTTATTAAATTATTGGAGCAATATTTATATAGTAGTTTGAACAGAGTTTTCGGTTTCTTTGTCATGAACAGGCACAAATGATGATGAACGATCATCACTGGGGATGCAGATCAAGATCCAGAAGGTCCGGAATGAACTTTTCAGACTCAAACTAATCGATTGGCAAAGCGGAGAAATGCACGCTCATGAGCAGTCGTGGCTCGTTGTGCAGGCCAATCACACGCTGCTGTGTTATTACGTATCTGAAGAAACACAGAAGACATTTATATAAAGAGGGAATACAAATACAAACAGAGCTCACACGTCAGAGATGAATTCATGATTAATAATTCCTTATATAACACGTAAAATATAAAATACAGTCGAGCAGTGGAGTATACTTATGTTTTTAAATCTTTTATTAAAATCGGTCTTGGGCATAGAGCTACAAATAAAAATCATCAGAAAACAACACGGCCACTTCAAAACGACCCTGGAAGAATGAAGGTGCACTCAGAGTTAGCTTTAGATTTCAGCCGCGCCAACAAACAACGGCTTCAAGCTTTTGATTTGCACTGAGCAGCGGTTGGTATTCAGAGAAGAGGGATGTTGAGAGTAGGGCTGGGCAATATGACAATATACATCTTTAAAACGATATTAAAATTTCTATGGTACATCATTCTCTACATCGTTTCTATCATAAAACCAGCAGCCAATCTGCGTAAAGGCAATATCAAGGTCATTTGGACAACGCTTTTTGCTCTAAAGTTCCTAACAGAGCTAATTGCAGTGTTTGTGTGCAGGGGGACCAGGAACAATGGATACACTCTCATCTCCTTCATCTAGAATGCATGTTTGATGCTTCTATATGTCAACACTTTGACTAGTGTCAGCTTGGAGAGCTTGATGGTCACATGTTTCTGGACACGTTTGTTAGAGCCATTGATGCAGGAATTCTTGAGCATACGCTAGATCAATATATTGGTGCCAATACGGACTCTATTGGTCATGGCATGATCCACATTCATTTCTTTCCTGGGATCATTATGAACATAGCAATGCCCGTCTGTTGGCTCACATACATGATGGTTGTAGCTTACAGTTTTCACATTTGGAAGACAGAGTAGGATCAGGTTGGGATTCTTTATCAGAACAGTTACCGGGACAGGAAGAGTCGGATCAGTGCATCACTACTTCTCCTAATGCTGAGCAGGTAAAGACAGCTGGCATCATGTCTCTCTGTGATGGGCACAAGTGTTTATCTGCCAACTGGCCCAAACAGAGGAACACCCTAACCCAGCTGACACATCCAGATGGGACACAAACAGGTCTGTAATATCCTGAGTGTCCATGAAGTGACACACACACACACACACAGATTAGAGAAATCACTGGGTCAGCTGGGAGACTGAGTGTGATTAAAGTGAGTAACACTCACTGCTGCTTGAGGCTCAAAGTCATGTCTTTCAGTGACTCAGCAGTAGTTCTGAGACGCACTGTGATTACTCTGCTCCTTCTGGTTGACTTTCCCTCTGCTAACAGTCAGTCAGCAGACGCTGGAACAGGACACTGAGATGTGAGTGCTGAAAGGATGGAAGTAAAAGAAAGAGCTGGCCTCTGAGGAGCAGCAAAAGGTGAAATGAGAGTGAGATTAGGGAGGGATTGGTGGAGAGGAGATAGACTGCAGAGGGAGGAGATAAGGAGTGCATGGAGCAGATGGTGGCGGGGAGCCAGTCGCAATCAAAATTTTCAAAAACTTTCAAGAAATCACTGGAGCACCTTCACTCTCCCATCCTCCTTCACATGCACTCAGCATTATAGCTGGATCCAGCTTCAGATCCACAGAGAAGAGCAGGAACACTCTCTTTAACCACTCATAGGAATTATTCAAGACTATAGTCTCTGGCATACATATTAAACCATATTGATCACCTGGTCTGGAGGGAACCTTGGATCAGTGTGCACTTACATGGGGACAATACCACAGAAAAGATATAAATACACTCTATTCAAATGAGCAGTCCACTTAGCTTTTTGACCAGTGTGTATGATCAAAGAGGAGAAGATGATAGACTCCATAGTTTGCTACCACTTCTGTGGCATTGCATGGGACAGACATAGGACAGAGCAAGTCCTGTTGGCTAGGACATCTTGAGCC
The DNA here is from genome assembly GCF_031162955.1 of Sander vitreus. Lineage (NCBI taxonomy): Eukaryota > Metazoa > Chordata > Actinopteri > Perciformes > Percidae > Sander > Sander vitreus. The sequence continues at coordinate 29,951,029 of NC_135872.1, read as the reverse complement.
ATGGGAGTTCAACAAACACTACTTCATTGAGATTGACTGAGAACTAAAGCTCTTCTGACACCATTCTTTCCTTCCTGATACTAATTCCAATACTTTGACTTGAGTATCGGCCGATACCGAGTAGCAATCCAGTGCGTTTAATATATATATATATATATATATGGGCTGTCAAAATAACGCGTTCATTTCAATTAATTAATCTGAGAAAAAATAACGCGCTAAAAGAAATAACGCAGATTAATCCATTCCATATTGAGGTTTGACCCGGAGCCGTTCTAGCACCATTGGACTGTAAAATGAAGGAGGAGACGAGAATGTTCTGCCTGGATCATTAATTAGAATGTTTACTTGTAAAAATCTTCTTCCTGCCAACCCTGGCTACCGACATCTGGCTCCACTGATATGTCTGCTCTTCTCTCTGATGCTCTGAAGACGACACAGGCAACACAAACACCGCTCCACGTGATGCTAGTTAACACTATACTCAACAGCAGCTAACGTTAGCCTACCGCTAGCTAGTTAACACTATACTCAACAGCAGCTAACGTTAGCCTACCGCTAGCTAGTTAACACTATACTCAACAGCAGCTAACGTTAGCCTACCGCTAGCTAGTTAACACTATACTCGACAGCAGCTAACGTTAGTCTACCGCTAGCTAGTTAACACTATACTCAACAGCAGCTAACGTTAGCCTACCGCTAGCTAGTTAACACTATACTCAACAGCAGCTAACGTTAGCCTACCGCTAGCTAGTTAACACTATACTCAACAGCAGCTAACGTTAGCCTACCGCTAGCTAGTTAACACTATACTCAACAGCAGCTAACGTTAGCCTACCACTAGCTAGTTAACACTATACTCAACAGCAGCTAATGTTAGCCTACCGCTAGCTAGTAGCTGATTAAACACGGTTAAAATGCTGACAGCTAACACTAAACGGTGTAAAGTGTGACTGTGTTTTACTGTAGAGGATTCAACACCGGGATGTAACAATCTGCAGCTGCTGTCGGAGAAACGACACAGACGGTGCGTTCAATGAAACTAGTAAACTACAGCCTCGTGGTGCATTTGAAGTTATTGTAAACGTCCTTTACCATCTGGTGGTTGTTTTTGTCGTTCAATTTACTAGTGAAATAAGTTATTGTTATACATTATTATCAAATCATTTCATTGTGACCATATGGCCTTAGCAATAAACAAGCCGTTCTTTAATGTCACCAACTGTTGTTTAGTACCCTTTTTTTTCTTTTCTTTTTTTACTTTCTTAAAAAGTATCGGTTCAGGCACCGTTAATTATGTATGTGATTAATTAATCACAGAGTATGTAATTAATTAGATTACATTTTTTAATCGATTGACAGCCCTAATGTGTGTGTATATGTATATATATCTCGCTCTCTATCTATCTTTTTACCAGCTGTACACTACTAACCCTATGTGGATGTGATATTATTGCTACCATTGTTGCACAGCCTGTCTCAGGAATATATGACAGGTTTCTTCTCATATGAATATATCTGAAAAATCGAGGTCGTACTATATGCGGGGTCTAGACTTTTAAACATTCACAACAACAGGTGATGGCAAATAGCGGTAAACTGAATGTGCCTCTCATGACCAAAGCCCTCAATCCAAACTCCCAACAGAGCGAGGAAGCCTGAAAGATGCAGAGACACGTTGAGCGTCCCGAACAAAGCAGCTCAAAATTACGCAAAGTTAGCAAAGAAATGATAAAACGTTTTGATTAACGTTAAAATTATGGTGATAAATGCAGCAGAGTCCTCAAACAACCGCCAAATAGCCAATAAATATGGCATTTATATAATAAGCAGTAAATATGTGTTTGCGGCGGAGGTCTAGTCTTGCCCAGCGCTTGCCCTCAGCACTTTGTGATTAACTTAAGAAAAAACACTCATACAGATGTCTTTATTAAAATGGGATTTGATCTTCAAAAAGTATTTTTCCAAAAATTTGTTTTGAAAAAGAAGGGGTCGTCTTATAATCAGGGTCGTATTATATTCTGGTCAATACGATATCTAGATGGACATTCTATCATAAAGAAAGAACAGAAAGTAGATTTTCTTCTGGAGCTCGTGATGAAGTCCTACTTTTGATAACGATAAAACAATCTCTTAATCTGTCCTGTGAAGAAGAGCTTTACCATGACTCAGCTCAGACTCAGTAGAACTCGAGATACGCCTTGAGTCTCAGAGACTCAGCTCCTGTCATTCATCTGAGGGGAGAGAGAGACGAGGCCTGTCAGCAGTTGTCAAGGCCCGTTACCATGACACTTCACAGCCCGCCACCCTGACCATGCTGCTTATCAAACCGCCCCAGATAAGATGACATCAGCGCTACGTGCCGTCTGACACAGCGCAAGGAACTAGCTGACCACCCTACATATCCATCCTCCGGCTCATGGTCCAGGAATGTGCTGCAGCCAGGTATCTCTGACCTTCCAACCAGCAGCCAACACACGTCTGCCGAGTGTCTGAAGAGAAGCGCAGCATGAAGGACTCCCTGTGCTCAGGACTAGCTGTGAAGCAGACACACTAACACACAGATGTCCCAGTACAGTCTCATACCACGTCCACTCAGGCAAAATGAGGGACAATGTGTGGGGTCTTTAAAGTTGACTTAGTAAGTCAAACCATAAGAGCAATGGTTCCCCAAGCACCACTTTGAGTTATTGGAGTTTTTAAATTGCTTTTTTAAAGACCTTGGAAGCTCTGATTGCCAGACCGAACTATTGTTCCGGACATGGCATTCATTCAAACCTCTCTCAGTTCAGCCAGCTGTTAATGGAAACTAATGGACTTGGGTTGTACAAGCTGTGTGCTACACGAGTCAGCTGTGTGAACACATCACAGGTTAACTGGGGAGATTTTGAAACGGGTCGATAATGCTGAACACCAGCAGCGTGTGCTGGACAGCCAGTGGACCAATAACTCCTGATGGGTGTTCACAGGCAGCTACGAGAACGGCAGAGTGGAGCGGTTCAATCCATTCCTCTGAGCACAGTGGTGGGAGCGAAGTCCGCTGACAGCGGCCAAAGTCCCCGCATGTTCAGGTGAAAAAAGCTGCCTGTTACAGCAGGGTTTCACCACGTCACATTTAAGACTTTTTAGGACCTTTTTCAGACCATTATAAATGAAATGTAAGACCTTTATCACGACATAAAAAAATAAAGAAACGTCAATGTCAGAGTCCGGAAACATCGCTAAACTTACACTTCCCCATAGCTCATGAATTAAAACAAATAAAATCTGTTCCGAAAGAGACTCACGCCGCCTTGCACTCCGCTGCAATATAAGTTGCATGTTGGTCTCATTTGTAGCCGTGATACAGCGAATTTTATTTGGGGAAAGAAAGAACTACAACACCACAGAATAAAAAAAAACATTGTAGAGAGCTGCGGGAGCATTTTAATGAGACAATTTAGACCTGTTTAAAATTATTTAAGACCTAGAACACAATTCTTCAGCGGATTTAGAATTTTTAAGGCCTAAAATGTTGAAAGTTTGGACTTTTTAAGACCCCGGGGAAACCCTGGAGAGGCCAGCGCACTAACACAGCGCCAAGTGTCCTGCAGGAGTCAGCTCTGAGCAGCTGGGGCCGCCACTCACTCTCTCTCTCTCTCTCACACACACACACACACACACACACACACACGTAGCTCCCCAGTGGGCGCTCATTTGTCCCTGTGACTGGCAGCAGGGACATCTTGTGTTTCAGTCGGTGTTCCTGCCTGCTCCAGTCCAAAACACAGGACAGGGTTTAAAACAACTAATGAGAGCATTGTTGTAAAGTTTGAGGAAGAGGAGGGAAGCGAGAGAGATGAAAGGTTAGTGGTTTCCATTGTGGGACATGGACACTACAAGCAAAGCTATTGTTAACACAGTCTGGCCTCCACAGATTCCAACAGCTGGATTCAATTAGGGGCTTTCTCTTCTTAAAGGGGCCAGCCGTCCACACTGCACTCTCACTTCTTAGTCCACATGCACACTACGTTAGATCAGATGGAAAACACGCCCAGAGAAGCTGTTTGAACATCTCTGAGCAGCATCAGACAGAATGGCTGCTGGGCTGTGTTCAACAGAATCAAGTGAAAACAACCCTTTCTGCCTCATCAGCCCATTTCAGGACACATTCAACACAAACTAACTCCTTCAGAAACAAGGTCATCTCCAGACGTGGACACTGCGTGGGACTCCACTGAGAGGCTTTCAGCATGCAGCTACAGTGTTAGCAGACAGTCCCAGCACCAGCACAGCTAACCCTGACCCTGTCATGCAGCTGACCCACGCAAAGTGTCACTATCTTCACTTCTAGAACTGACACACAGCTTCAGCACTGGTTCATGTCTCCTGTCCCTCAGAGTCCTGCTTGGCTACAGTCTCTGTTGGCTCCCCCATGTTACACAACAGCCACACATGCCTCGGTCCCCAGGACACCCCCCATCAGAGAGAGTGAGTGAGTGTGTGTGTGCCCCATTATCACAGTGTTCCGTGCAGAGTGGGAGCGGCAGTGGGAATGATTCCAACCCCGTGCACGTCCTCAGCTGCAGCACAGACTGCTGCACGAGCCTGTCGGTCCATGAAGCTGAACATGGAGCCGGTAACACGGTAACAGGGCTCTGCAAAAGCCGCTGTGTGTGTGTGTGTGTGTGTGTGTGTGTGTGTGTGTGTGTGAGAGAGAGAGAGAGAGAGACAAAGCAACATGTTCAGCTTACATCTTTCTCTCCTGACTCCATCTGCTCGTCTTACACTCATAGATTTATAGATTGACATATCTATATCTCTATATTTAAGACCGCTGGGAGCTTCTTACCTCATGACGAAAGTGTTGTCAGGCCAGAAATATCACAAAGTCCTCTCGGTATCAACGACGGCTGACTTGTAGTTTTCCAAAAGTTCCCGGCTCGGTTCAGGGCTCCAGCGACCAGATGAACGGCTCCGTTGGCGTATCAGTCTGCAGGCTATCCGGTAAAAGTAGAAAAAAGAAAAAAGAAAAATTGGGATTTCAAAAAGCAACAGTGGAATCCTACATGATCCTTTGCATCGCGCATCCGCTGCTGCTGAACGCTCGCTCACTGGAAGCGACTCTCGGCTTCTTGTGACGCACTCGGGTCGCTGATGCGGCGGTGCTGTGCTGTGCCGCTCCGGTGCCGCTGCCGCTGCCGCTCTCTGCGTTCACGGCCGCACGGAAATCTCTAAAGTCCCACAGCTGGGAACCATCCCCTGATTTACTCAGTTACCAAATGAGCTATTGAGGAGAAAACAGTCTCTGAATCATCCTGACGAGCTAAACTAAATCACTGACTGGTGCATTACACGATGCAGCTGTTATTATCATTATCATTATTATTGGACACGTTGCGTTCAAGCTCTCTGGTTGGGTCTCTAATTATGCGCTCTATTCACCATTCGTCGATTTTCCAACAGTACCTGAAGGCAGCAAGTGACGCAACTGGTGGGACGTAGCGCCGTAGCACGTACAGGTTGCCCCTGACAACTGTGTGTGTGTGTGTGTGTGTGTGTGTGTGTGTGTGTGTGTGTGTGTGTGTGTGTGTGTGTGTGTGTGTGTGTGAGTGAGTGAGTGAGTTAAAAAATATTATATATACGGTATATATAAAAACATAAATCCGGGAATATGTTTAAATCATGCCACCCACACATACACACACACACACACACACACACACACACACACACACATGAGATAAGGTCAGCTGGGGTCAGCTGGGGTCAGCTGAGATGAGGTCAGCGGTTGCTTTGAAGACTGATATGTCTACTGGTATTTACTATGTAATGTTCCGTCTGTCTGATAATGAACAAAGACAACTAGAGGCTGATTTCAATAAGCATGCTCACAGTAATGGGCCTGAGCTCGGCTGCACCAGGTTCCTAAAGTAGTGGAGGGCCAGAGCAGACAGGACAGGACTTCTTATGTTCATGACCCCAGTGTTTATAAAGACCACAGCTCAAAGGGAAAGTTATCTTTACAACAAAGTTTCTCACACCACCTGCAAGTGCAAAAGGTCATGAGAACTTAAGTAACAAATCAGGGTGTACGCTCTGGACACAGCGATGGTGGCTCTGCTAAATAGTCTCAGGAAGGAACTTGTTTCAGTGGAACATTTGCACCCTGCAATAGAAAACGCCTCATACAATATTGTGTCCATTATATTATCTTAATCAGAGAGCAAAGCATCCTGAGAAGAACAACTGTGGAAACACACTAACTGTTCTGTTTTAAAGGAAGCTCTGTTAACCCTGATGGTTGTCTGATGGTTTAAAAGAGGATTAGGAAAGAGTTTTCTAAAAATAAAATAAAAAGGTCTATTATGTAATGTACTTTGGTAGAACTTTTACCAGACAATAGCTGGACTTACAGGTTGATGTCAGGGGGACTTGATGCTAAACATCTGTTAGTCATTATATTTCAAATAGAGTCATTTTATGTATTTGATTCTGAAACAGATGCACGTCAGACTGTGACTGACGGATGCTGGGATACACATCTGTATTATATCGATATCATGAGACTAGATATCTTCTTAGATTCTGGATATCATAAAATGACATAAGTGTTGTCTTTTCCTGGTTTTAAAGGCTGCATTACAGGAAAGTGATGTCATGTTCTGAACTTTTTACACACTGAGTCATAGTACCGGTTATACAGCCAGGATCTGTCCCAGGTTTCTGCCTCCTCTGTGCTGTCCACCAAATGCTTGCTGTTGTGTCTCTGTAAATGATAGAGTGGTCTAGACCTACTCTATCTGTAAAGTGTCCTGAGATAACTTCTGTTAGATCTGACACTATCAATAAAGTTGAGTTGAATATATATATCCACATTACTCATGATTATTTATCAAAACTCTCACTGAGTAAATATTTGGTGAGCTCACCAACCATACAATGTGGATATCAAGGTATTTGGTTAACACTATATGGTGATATTGGACACAGTGTGACTGTGAAATGCTCAGGAAGACCTCCTCCTCCTTCAGTCTGCTGAGTGAGCAGGGTTCCAGCCTCAATAGATGACCATTGTTTTTTTGGCTGGTTGGTGAAGCAAATCTACCAGCCACTTGTATATTTGACCAGCATTTGGCTGGTAAATGCTGCTAATTTTGAACCCTGCCTGTGAGAATATCACAACTGTGTCTGCCATCTGGTGCACAACCCGTGAAATCCACCTCCACCAGACCCCCACCCTCTGGAGGACCAGACTTCTCAACAATGTTTACTTACTCAATCTGTAGGCTACATGTCCAGGAGTATGTTACATCTCTGACAGCTGTTCTTACTAGTTATTATGCTGCAGATGAACATTTTACTCATCTATCATCTCTGTATATTTCCACCGGTCTTGTATTGTATATTTTTGAGGCACTGTGTTGGTAGAGTGGGTCTCAGTCAGCTGTAGGTGCAGCCACTAGAGGGCGACATGACCCTAACCCTCCCCGTACAGTTCAGGGATGTTTCCGGTCCTGTGACTAAGGGTCATTTCAAAACAAAGCTCGGGCTCATTAAGCAAGAGGCAAACAAAGTTAGAATATCGATCAGATTCAGCATCAGGGTTGATTTTTTAGATAAAAACGTTAGACTTAATGAATGGGACCATAGCCGCTGTGGTAGCCTAGTGGGGCGACGTGTTAGTATGATACATTTTAAACTTGATCACACAAATACAATCGAATATTAATCAATCAAACAGCGTTCTGTCTGTTTGACTTACTATTAAGTATTACTCATTACCACAAACTTTATAATATGTATAAAGCCTTTATTCTATTTAATTGTAGTTGTATTTCTATCGGTTTTATTCCTTTGCTTCTGTGAACGTGTTCTGCTCTTGTTTTGAAACGGTGCCCCGGAAGTGTTTTCTCTGTACGTTCTCTTCATTGATTGGCTGTGTTGCCGCTGGCGCTGATGTGGTGTTCTGAAGTGAGCGAAGCGGCTCGTTGATTCCGATTCTTGTCTTCCAACGACTGACTCTCTCCGCCAGAACCCAGAACCCAGAACCCAGAACCATGCCTCACTATCACACCTGGGAGGAGTTCGCGCGCGCAGCAGAGAAGCTCTATCTGACAGACCCCATGAAGGTGAGCCTCTACATCTCAGAACCAGCTTAGCATGCTAGCTGGATAGCCTGTTAGCTGGGGATTAGCCTGTTAGAGCCGTGCGTGTGACGCTGCAGGTGTGTCACTGACGTCAGCTGTTGTGTTTCCAGGTGAGAGTGGTTCTGAAGTACAGACACTGTGATGGAAACCTTTGCATCAAAGTCACCGACAATGCCGTGGTAAGTGACGTCATGTTTACCTGAACTGTTTAGTAACACGTGACACCATAATGTTTCCATATTGTTAGAACACAGATACTTTGTACTCAAAGATACTTTGTACCTGAAGATACTTAGCTGTAATCTGTAGTTTTCTGTTGATTGATTTCATCAGCTAAATGCATCAATCACTCACAATCAGGGTTATTAAAGTAAACAAAAATACAATCTATTATAACCTTGTTAGCCATACGTGTGTGTGTGTGTGTGTGTGTGTGTGTGTGTGTGGGGACACAATGGCCCTCAAGCCAGGGCAGATATGAGCACAGAAATCATCTTACGACAGGCTTCACGTGTGATTCATGAAACGTTGGTATCACACCAATCAGAGCGTAAGAATGGTCGTACATTGATAAATGCAGCGGCTGGAAACGATTGTAATTTAAATATCACACCCCAATATATTCTGGGTTTTGAGGCCTCGCCCCTACAATTTACGACATGGCGAGACGTAATCCGGATGAGAAGCGGCACTTCTCAGAGGTGGAGACTGAAACCCTGATATCTCAGGTTCACTATTTGGCAGCCTGAGAACTGGGATTAAGGCTGAAGAAAGAATGTGGAATGGAAAGAGATCACTGATGCAGTCAACAGTGTTGCCGTGGTAAATCGGACTCCAGCTGAAGTTTATTTAATTTATACATCCTTGACATATGTATACTATAGTCCTAATAGTAATATACAGGCTTATATTGCAATCTCTTAGGCCTACATGGTTTACCTATATTTAAATAAACACACAGTAGCTGAGTTTATGCAGTGTCTTTTATTTTACTCGTGCTTTTTTTTCATGAGTCAGAGCCAGGCAACAGCTGTGAGGGAGAGCGCGTGTCCTCCGCCCCCCCCGTGCTGGACCACCACCCCGACCCTGTCTCCTGACAGCAGAGGGGCTGGAAAAACAAGCCGAAATAACTCGGTCAATGGCAGAAATAAATCGTTCACTCGTGGCCATTAACGACACTTGAAAAGAGAAACGAAAACCTGAAGAATAAATAAAAATGTTGTGCATCGTCATGTTTCCCGTATTGAATATCATTGCCAAACATAACACTATACCTTTTTAAAAGCAAGGAATAATATCTTGTCTCCTTGGTATAGCCCCAGTTGGGGCTGTGCTGGACTCTGCTCTCTGGGCATCGGGTCATCTGGCTCCAGAACCCCAAAGGCTAAAACAATGTTGCAGACTTTTTCTGCCGTGTATGGGTGATATCGCTGATGCAAGACAGAGCCATCTGCCTTCAATCAATCCGATGGGGCACTCCACCGTGGCCCGTGCGCGTACATGTGCGCTGTTGTACCGGCGAATAGAGGTCTTTTAAAAGAGCCAGATCTGCCATTGCTGATATAGTGATCAACTGATGACTTCTCCTTCTCCTGTTACTCCGGATTTCCACTGGATACAGAACGTCTGCGGACCGGCTCCGCTGCGGAACGGCTGCGTGCTCCGCCGTCCGTCAATAACCACCAGGTCCGGATTTGTTGCGGCACGGCTGCGGCCATGACTGACAGCTGTAGTCACGAGGACCCACAATATCTTGCCAATTCACGTAGAATAGAACCTCAAAACGACTCCAAAACTTGCGTACACGAGTTCAGACCAGACGTGAGATTTTATCGCAGCCTACGCTCACATTCAAATTGATAAATGCCTTGCTTTGCGTAGGAATCGGCCTACGCCCGTCCTACGCCTGTTTTTGGTCGTACGCATGTTTCATAAATGAGGGCCACTGAGAAGGACATACTTCTCTGTAAAAGTGGAAGTTGTTGTTTAGGGGTCAATGTTTGATATGTGATTACAGGTATAGTAATGTGAGATTGTCAGCCCGTTGACGGTAATGGTGCTGTAGCTATCATTGTCTCATGTAGTCTTTTGTCTGTCCCCACAGTGTTTACAGTACAAGACAGACCAGGCCCAGGACGTGAAGAAGATCGAGAAGCTCCACGGGAAACTGATGAGACTCATGGTGTCCAAGGAGACGCACAGTGGCTCCATGGAGACGGACTAAAATGCTCCAGAGCAGCGGACACAACGGTTGTTAGAGCACAGGACCATCACAGTGCCATGTGGAGTCTGTGGGGGGGGGGGTCTGGCTGTGTACATGGATGTCATACCACCAGAGATGTGATAGAAATATACATGAAAATATTTCTTCTTTTTTTTATGAGACTTTCTTCAATAAAAATCCCATTATCCTGCTTTTCCTTATCAGGCATTGTGATCACATCCCTGATGGTATGACTCTAAAGAAGGTGAGTGTAGGCTGCTGAGAGACGTTGCGGGGGGGTGGGGTAGTGTGGGACAAATCCTCAGCTGCAGTGTGAGCAGCTCTGGCTCCTTGGTTTCTTTACAGGAGCTGCATTTAATTTCAGTTTTAAAGAGGACGAAAAGGACAGGCATGGAGACATTACATGTCTTTTCTATTCACATCTATGTAGCGATGTTGGATTCAGTTTCAGCACAGCGGTTGGTTCCTTTTTGTTTTTTCCTCCTGGACTCGTGCCACACAACTGGAGCAGGAGCTTCTGATTGGCTGGCGACAGTGTGGAGGAACCCCACACACCTCTTAATACCATTTTGTTGACTGAGAATCATTGTTACTTGTTCAATAAACGTTTATTTACCCCAGTACAGCCAATGTCTCTCCTGTATTCATCTGGTGTTGTGTTTATGAACCATATATGTCTGCATGATTAAGGCTGCGTTCACACACACTCGGACGCTCCGGTGAAAATGCAGATCTTTCTATTTATTTGAATAGGGGTAGTGTGTTTAGGCTGCAGCGGTGGAGGCTGAAAAACTGCAGCAGCTCAAGGAAAAGTTGCAACAGATTCAACTTCTGGAGAAACTTCCCCCGTATCCCGCTGCTGTGGCCAGTCATGTGCGCGTGGATCAGACTAGTTGTGTTTTGAGGCGGTGTGAGAGTCCCGTACAGGAAACCTCTGCCTCTATCGCTGCCACAAGAAAGTTTTAAAATGCCAAACGCAAGCTCTGAACTTCCCGGGAGTTTGTGGAACAGCTGACTGTTTCCTCAGTCTCTCCGTCTTTTTTTTTTTCTCTCTTTCTCTGGGAAATGAAGCTGCCTTCAAGTGTGGAAATGTCCATATCTATAAACCATCTGACGGAAAATACAGTAACTGAGAAACATAGTCTTCTTGTGCTACATTGGGGGGGGGATAAAGAACACAACAGGACGTCCCATTTCAGTGACACTCCCAATCACGGATAGCTTGCTTTGGTGTGAACCATAGGCTGGTCTGAAGCTCTATGGGACATCCTGTGTTGGGTAATGACAAAGCTGAGCAGTGCTCTGAGGAAAGAGAATAACAAACAGTTGCATGCTATAGTTCTCTCTCTGTCCTTTTATGTCTGTCCTTTTAATTGGGTTGTATGTTTTTAAATAGACCTTGAGTCAAACAATAAAGCTATCATCATCATCATCATCATCATCATCCTAAAACTGAACTATGTTCAATATTAATGGTAGAAAAGTGGTGAAATATTGCTTTACAGTTTTCCCTGGTCTCTGCGCTGTGAAGAGAATTTCTTCATTCTATATTTCGGGTGAATGATTTGATTTGAACTGCAGTAATCTCCTGAGTTATTAACTCAACCCACTTTGTCCACATCCGCAAAGTACTACATTACCCATCATGCACCTCTGGTATTTCCCCACGGCCAGTCAGTCAGGTCTAGGGACGAAGTATTCCCCTTCTTCATGCTCGCAGAATAACCAGCAGCACACGTGTTGGATCACTTGTCCGTGGACATTAAGTCAGTAGGTGAGTAACTAATGGTACTGTGAGCTACTAAGTAACGGTAAAGTATAGTAACGGTATAGTAACGTTACAGTGGGACTGGAGGAGTGACGGGTTGGACGGGACCAGCAGAGAGACTTTTAATACATTTATATATTTTATTTTACTCAAACTTGTATGCCTATATATGTATTTTTTCCTCATCTTATTATTATTGAATTGTATTATTCTTGACGCTTTGTCAATATTGTTTTCCTGACATTCATGCCAATAAAGCAATTTGAATTTGAGAGAGAGACTATTGATCCCAAACTGGGATATTTCTGCTGAATGTTTACGTTACATTAACATTACCGAGATCAGCTTACTAACGTCACCGTGAACTTTAGTCCGAGTCCGGCGAACTCTGCTGTTTGGCGCTAATGAGTGCAGTAATGTAGCCAGGGGCTGATCACGTGGCCCATCCTAATCCTGTCAGCTGGCCACAGCAACACTGACACTTTGTTTTCTCTGAGCTCATTAAACTACACCACAGTCACTCACGCTGCACACTTTGATTTGGTCCATAATAACGGTCTTTTATGAAGGTAGAACAACTCTTAAATGGTGCAGTCATTACGTCATGTGATTTAGGATGACAAACAAAAAGATCTAAACGTTTGAATGTAACATTGTGTTTTAATGATGGCCATGTCAAATATCTAAGTCTGTAGTTCTCAATCATCCATCTCAACCCTGTCTGTCCCTCCCTGACCCACCCCTGTCCCCGTCCCTGCCTCCCCGTCCCTGCCTCCCTGCCCCTCCCCTTTCCCCGTCCCTGCCTCCCTGTCCCTGCCTCCCTGCCCCTTCCTGTCCCTCCCTGTCTCCCTGCCTCCCCGTCCCTCCCTGTCTCCCTGCCTCCCCGTGGCTGCCTCCCTGTCCCTCCCTGTCTCCCTGCCTCCCCGTCCCTGCCTCCCTGTCCCTCCCTGTCTCCCTGTCCCTCCCTGCCTCCCTGTCCCTCCCTGTCTCCCTGCCTCCCCGTGGCTGCCTCCCTGTCCCTCCCTGTCTCCCTGCCTCCCTGTCCCTCCCTGCCCCTCCCTGTCCCTCCCTGCCTCCCTGCCTCCCCGTCCCTGCCTCCCTCTCCCTCCCTGTCTCCCTGCCTCCCTGTCCCTCCCTGTCTCCCTGCCTCCCCGTCCCTCCCTTCCCTCCCTGTCTCCCTGCCTCCCTGTCCCTCCCTGTCCCTTCCTGTCCCTCCCTGTCTCCCTGCCTCCCTGTCCCTCACTGTCCCTCCCTGCCTCCCTGTCCTTCCCTGTCTCCCTGCCTCCCTGTCCCTTCCTGCCTCCCCGTCCCTGTCTCCCTGTCCCTCCCTGCCTTCCTGCCCCTCCCTGTCCCACCCTGCCTCCCCGTCCCTGCCTCCCTGCCCCTCCCTGCCTCCCTGTCCCTCCCTGTCCCTTCCTGCCTCCCTGCCAATGCCTCCCTGCCCCTCCCCTGTCCCCGTTCCTGCCTCCCTATCTCCCTGCCTCCCTGTCCCTCCCTGTCTCCCTGCCTCCCTGTCTGTCCGTGTCCTTGCAGCATGTTGACCGAGGTCCTGGTTGCTCTGCTGGTTGGAGGGCTGCTCTACTTCCTGGTCCAGAGGAGTAGGACCCAGGTCCTGAGGACAGAGGACGGCTGGTGGGGGGCCGGGGCCCCCCCTGATGGAGGGGAGGACATCACCATTCATCCCTTTACAGTCAGCACCAGTGCTGAGGAGCTGGAGGTTGGATTCCCTCTCCATCTGTCTCGAAGTCTGTCAGTCATGCAGTCCTAGCCGTCCCTCATGCTGTCCCTGTGTCCCTGTGTCCCAGGACCTGTACAGGAGGATAGACCAGACTCGGCCTGTCCCCTCTCTGGAGGACAGCCACTTCACCTACGGCTTCAACTCTCAGTGCCTGCACACGGTGCTGTCTTACTGGAGAAATGGCTTCGATTGGAGGAGACAGGTGGATAGACTCAACCAGTACCCGCACTTCAAAACCACCATCGAAGGTGAGCAAGCTCTGCACACCATACAATGCTTTTGCTTTCCTTTTTTAATAAAATTAAAGAAAAAGTAGCCCATCATGACCTAAGCATGTGCAAACAAAATGCCATGAATTGCATTTGGCAATAATATTTCAATATGAAACGCTAATATTTTTAAGCACAGTGCCCCTACATTTGGTTGCCAACGTACAAAAAGCATGTCAGAGCAAGGGCCAGACATATGAACAGGACACTGTGTCGCTGAGTGAATGATGAAGTCACACGATTGGTTGGAGTGAGTGTGATGACGTGTGTGTGTGTGTGTGTGTGTGTGTGTGTGTGTGTTTCTCATAGAATTGGTGCGAGACATGTAGACCCACTAAAATGCTCCAGATTAGCAGAGACATGTATGCTAATAAAGTCCCGCTACATACGCAGTAGTACAGAGACAGCTACAGTACAGCACATGTGAGGAGATCGCTGACCAATCAGCGCAGACTGTTTTTTTTAAAGAGACACAGGGGAATACAGGTGCAGGCTGCAGCAGCTATGGGCAGGATGAACATGTGAGGAACAGGTGAGGGAGCGGTTCCGCGGCGTGTGGCGTTTACATGTCAGAGCTGACATCAGCCCTGATGTAAAAATTCAAATAAATCAGTGACTGCACAGGCAATTAAGTGATATTCCTGCAGTGGAGGTCTTGACATAAAATTAAGAGTCCTCTTTGTCTGGGACTGAGATATCCGCTCCTAAAGTCGAACGAGCATCCACAATCTCAAGTTTCATTTCTTCATTTTGTCGTTTAGCACCGCCTTGGTCTACTTCATCTGCCATTTTCCCGTTGTCGATCTCCATAGATATGTGGCCGATGTCCATGAAGACTCCAGTTACCACTGCACAAAGGATAGACAAACCATTTCAAGATAAAATACAAGGAGAGATAGTAGAATGCAGATATACTAGTGAAATAATAGGCATGTAATATCACAAAGGAATCAAGGGATTTTTTTGATCGCAACAATCCATAGATTGTTTGGTCTCCAATGCTGACACACTCTTGAAGAAAATATGTGCCTACCTCTAACCTGCATCCTCTAACCATCATCCAGGCATTGATATCCACTACCTGCATGTGAAGCCCAAGACAGTGCCAGAGGGATCCACTGCTCTTCCTCTGATCATGGTGCACGGCTGGCCCGGCTCCTTCTATGAGTTCTATGGGTTGATCCCTCTGCTAACAGAACCATCAGACCCAAGCCACCTTGTGTTTGAGGTGGTGTGTCCCTCCATACCAGGCTACGGTTTTTCAGAAGCACCACATAAGAAAGGTGAGTCTGGAAAGGTTTTCTTTTTTTGCAGACATGGGAATATATTAATGCCAGATGTGGGAATATAATGAATATGCAGATCACATGTACTTGTACATGCAAGGTTATTGGAAACAGCACTGATGAAAAGAAACCGTTAATCCCAGAATTTGACTTGACGATTGAAATGTCCATTTAAAAAACTTGACGTGTGCGTGTGTTTATACAGGCTTTGATTCCGTGTGTGCCGCACACATCTTCCACAAGCTGATGAAGCGTCTGGGCTTCCAGCAGTTCTACGCTCATGGAGGCGACTGGGGCTGGCTGGTCACCACCAACATGGCTCAGCTGGAGCCCAGGTAACACACACACACACACACACACACACACACACACACACACACACACACACACACACACACACACACAAAGTCTTTAGAGATGCTGAAATAAGGTCTTACTCCAGTTTTTCTCTCCAGGAGCGTCAGAGGCTTGCATGTGAACTTTGCCCCGCCCTCCAATCCGGGGCTGCCCATGACCCTGTCCATCATGCTGGGCCGTCGCTTCCCCAAGTTGTTTGGCTTCACTGACTTGGACATTGAGCGTCTCTTCCCCTGCATGGACAAACTGGTGGTGGAGTCCATCAAAGAGTCTGGCTACATGCACATCCAGGCCACCAAGCCTGACACCATGGGTAAGGACCTGAAAACAGGATGCACTGGCTTCAATCCAGTCTAAAAAAAAGGTCCATATAATCTCTTTTTAATCAGCAAATCCATCTCCCCCTTCAGGTCGAGGACTGAATGATTCCCCAGCTGGTCTGGCTGCCTACATCTTGGAGAAGTTCTCCACGTGGACGAGCCGCGACTTCAGGGACCTGGAGGACGGAGGACTCACCAGGTACAGAGAACACAGCAGAACATAATGGAGCCAGTGCTGCTCATAGTCCGCTGGATAAGTACAAACATGCAAACAGTTGTGAGTAGCATCAGTGGCAGTAGCACATGTATGTATCAGCAGCAGCCAGGCTCCTCTGTCGCAGTACTATCCCAAAATATTCACATAGACAACAGATGATGGGCTCCTCATTACTGTAACCTCTGTGTGTGTGTGTGTGTGTGTGTGTGTGTGTGTGTGTGTGTGTGTGTGTGTGTGTGTGTGTGTGTGTGTGTGTGTGTGTTTGTGTGTCTTGCAGGAAGTTCTCCCTGGATGACCTGCTGACTAACGTGATGATCTACTGGACGTCTGGCTGCATCGTCTCCTCCATGAGGTTCTACAAGGAGAACTTTGGCAAAGGCCTTTACGCGCCTCACTCTAAGTGAGTGATCCAGTGTTCTTGTGCTGAAAGAGCAGATGTTCAAAGTGACAGGGCCAACTCGTTTCAATGCTACCAAACATGAGTCACAAATAACCTTTCAAAGCACATACAATGAAAAGATCAACGTTGAGCAGGACTGTACCAGTCATCCTGTTGCAGCATGCAGCATGCAGATCATTGGCTGACTGTGCTGGCCCAGCAGCACAGCCAGCAGTAGACCCTCCTGACTCATCAGGTGAAAGGGTGTGGCTGAGGTGATAACATGTGTGATGTCTCCTCACAGGATCCCTGTGGACGTCCCCACTGGCTTCGCCTGCTTCCCCAACGAGCTGATGCACACTCCCAAACTGTGGCTCAAACAGAAATACCGCAACCTGGTAACCTTCACGCCTATGGCCCGCGGCGGCCATTTTGCCGCCATGGAGGAGCCCCAGCTGATGGCCGAGGACATCCAGAACTTCACCAAGATAGTGGAGAAGCACCGGGCTGTGTAGTGATCCAATAATATGACAGCTAAGATTAGAAACCTGTGCTCACTGACCAATGACACACCTGCCATGCTGTCTTAATACCCGTAAGGCAGTAGGTGAGTCAAAGCTTCAAAACAAGAGCACTTATTGAAATAAAAATAAAATATTTTTCTCTAATCTATGGCTTGACCCAATGAAGGTGCTGATGATATAGTTATGCTGCGTTAATACGAGACAATGTGTGAAACTTTAACAGTGAAAGAAGCTAAACGGACAGAGCAAAAGGTGAACTGATTGGATTAGTTGTCACAATGGGCGGGTTATTATTAGTTCAGTGCTATTCAAGTTCTGCAGAAAAACACTATAGCAGGTGTTGCTGTGGTCTGGAGGAGGAGCTGTGCTGGGGGTCCCTAATACTTTCACAGCTACACGAGACGAGCACTGATGCCTCCCTCAGAACTCCCCTTTACAACTCCCTCAGCCTTGTAGTATTAGTATTACACAGTTTACTCGGCAGTATTACAGAGTTTACTCGGCAGCTGCAGATGGGAGGTCAGGGGCCACCTGGTGGTATTGTGTTGACAGCCTGGACAAGGTGCCAGACATTCCTCTCACTGATAACACGGAGCTTCAGACCTCTGAGTTAGGCTGGATTTCTTACAACTCATTCCATGTCTTTAATGTAAAACCCAGCTGTTTTTGATTTTGCATTCACTTTACATCCTCTCTCTTTGATTGACTTTGATTTGCTTCAAATACTACAATTCACACTGCTTACTTTATTGATGCACCAACCGTGAAAATAAAGAGTTAATCACTATGTTGATCTTGAAGAAGCTGATTCCCATCTGTACTGCTGAAAGTGATTTAGTTAAATGATGAAAATGATTTGGTTATATTTAGAAAAGTAACGTTCACAGCCACCACACTAGGGTAGACAATGGTGCTTTCAGGTGAGGTGACTAGTTCTATTAATGCTGCTGTGTTGACCATAAACAGGAATGCAAAATAAAAAGATTCATAAAGCCAAGACGATGAAAACTGAAAATGCATCTGTTACAGATGTGTTCATGTAATCTCTGTGGAGTACTGGAGTTATAAAGCATGCGCAGAGTGTTGTGATGTGCATCAGTCCGTCTCCAAATGGGCTTCCTGTCCTGACGAGGCTGTTTATCATGATGGGATGCCCTGAATGTCTTCAACAAACCAAAAGCCTCTCTTTGGTAATAGTCAATGTCGCAGTGCCCCAGGCTTCCAGCCCCACCCCTGTCCAGTTGTGAGCAGAGCTCTGAGTTTCCCAAGCCCCCCAGTGCCCTGGCTCGGGACACCCTCCCAGTGCTGCACTCCCCCAGGCCTGACTGCCTGCCGCCTGCTCTTCTTGGCAGCAAACAACCAGGGGAGGATCAGGACGAGCGGGCGGCTGAGATAAGGACCACATGAAGTTCCCCACATTACCTCACCCGATAAGGAAACAAGCAGAGACAGACGGAGAGAGAGAGGGTCAGACTGGGAGGAACTCTCTGGGTGGACTCTGATGCGCAGAGAGGCAGCCAGGGATTGTGGGTTTTTTAGGGGTCTGAGTGGAACTGGGCACCCACAGAGAGAGAGGTGGAGATCCTTGAACAGGACGTCCTCAGTAGCTACAGAATGATTTCAGCTGTTGTTGAGCCAGTTTTTACACCAGATGTTTAAATTGCTCCGATGGAGAGATGAGCTCAGACTGTGTGTTTACCAAAGCACTTAGTGGATGATACTTCCACAACAAACACGGGAAAGCAAACCTCCTTCCAGCCAATGAAAATAGACTGAGCCAAAGTCAATTCACTGTTCCGGGGAGTCTGCTCCAGTGCTTCGGCAGCAGCCATGGCCGTGAATCCTCTGGAAGGTCTCATGTCGGTCGCAGCGAGGCACCAGCTGGTCTCCAGCCCCACAGCTGAGCCACAGAGGCAGCAGCAGAGGCAGCAGAGCTCAGCATCCCTGCATACACTCAGGCACAGCACACGCAGCAGCCGGGAGCCCAGGAAGTGGGTGAGTCTCAACCTCAAAGACTGAGCAACCTTCATCATCAGGATATAAAAGGGAAAATGGCAAGGAAAGCACTTAGTCAAATGTAATCCCTCACAGGACAACTCTGGTGGTAGTGAGAGCAGGCAACACTTAAACTACGCCACTAATCCACATCACACTAACTTATTAGTGTGATGTGGATTGTTTAAGATATGTAGAGTTTAAGAGGAATCTCCCTTTTTCATGAAGGATTTGATTTAAGAGAACTTAACTGAAGTTCAGTTAACTTGTCTAAACTAATGAAGAAAGAGCTGTGGAGGACTGAAACTGATTTGTGCTTGTCAAGCTTGTTTCACATGTTCAGGAGCCGTTCTGAGGAGTTTGTCCTGTTTTAACACACAGCAGAGAAACTGTTCTCAATAGTAATCTCATGTCTGAGCGCTAACGTAGCTAACAGCTACAAACACAAGTTATTCATTTTCAGTTTCTCTCAGTGCCATAAAAGTCAGTAGATATCGTATAGTTAAATGTGTGACCAGTTAATAATAATAATAACCATAATTCTGTCGTCTCTAATGAAAGTCAGAATTATGAAAGAGGGTTGAAACTGGATCTGATGATTCTGTATGCAGATATTACACACTGCAACAGGAAGTTGTATTTTAGAATGAACTAATTAGCAGAATGTGCAATGTCATTTTATCAAAGTAAGTAAAAGGATATTTTTCATATTAGGACAGAATCACTTTTCTGTGTCACTGTATTCTAATGTCTCCGAGCCAGGTGAACCTATTTGATTGAATGTAAACATGTCTTCTGCTGCAGGTGCAGTCTGTGTGTGGGTCCAGGTCAAACTCTGGTTCTGGTTGGGAGTCTGTGGTCCAGTCCAGGACACTGAGGAGTCAGCACTCCCCAGAAAACGCAGCGCGAGAGCGGAGCCGCGTTCGCAACCTCCGCCAGGCCTTCCACAGCCTGCAGGTACCCGGACGTTCACTCCCACCCTTTCATTGAGTAAACACTGAACATGAACATTCACTCTGAGCCATTCCCTGCACATTTGTGTCTTAGCACATGCTTCCTGTTTGGGTGTTGAATTCAGTTTGATGAATTTATTTTGATGGTCTTGAGTGTTTTGCATGCATACAATGACAGGCTGTGCCTTATCATAGAAAACAGCTAGATGGAGTTATCAACTCTTGAACCAGAACCCTAGCCTGGAAACCAGAGCAATCTGCCAGCTCACCTTTCATTTGCTCTGACAGATACGTTCAGACAGACTTCCAGCCGACCTGGCCATGGGCAGACCAATCACAACTGTCTATCTCACATGGGGTGGGTTTAAGACAATGACTGACAGAGGAGCGTCATGATTGAACGTAGTCCCTGTCCAGCGTACCACACCAGGATATCTCCTTCTTGAAAGCAGACCAAGCACCGCCCCAACTTGCATGGTCGCTCAGAGCCTCGTTGTTTCGTTGCTCTGATTGGTTGTAGGCCACGTTTCATTACTCTGATTGGTTGTAGGTCTATTCAATTGCAGTCAGAGGCATTTTGGTCTGTGCCGTTGATAATGCCCCTTGAAAATTGAAAATGTATTAAGAGGTTCCAGACTTATTAGTGAATTAGTGTGGCGATATCAGGCTACCAGAACACTGACGAAAGTAACACTAAGACCTAAATCCCTAGCAACAGGTAGCCTTACAACACCAACAATTAAAGAGATGATCAGTGATTAGTTCTTCCTATGACTATATTAAAGGACAATTCCGGCACAAAACAAACCTAGGGGTTAATAACAGATGTGTACCCACTCGATCACTCTCTGGGACATGTTTTCATGCTAATCGAATGTGTTGTAGCTTGAAACAAGCTAGCGCGGACCGCTGATTAGCTTACAACCAGAGATGGGAAGTAACAAAGTACAAATACTTCGTTACTGTACTCAAGTAGATTTTTCTGATATTTTTACTTTACTTTACTGTTTATTTTTGTGCCGACTTTTTACTTTTACTCCTTACATTTTAACATGAATATCGGTACTTTCTACTCCTTACATTTTACAAAATTGGCTCGTTACTTTAGTTTCAAATAATTTTAGTGGAGTTACCGTTATTATTTTTCGCGTCGTCAATACCAAATTCAATCTAATTGGATGGGAATATACGTTGCACTTGACGCACCACTACAAGACGACTAAACAGATTCGGCGGCATTCATTCGCGGCAAATCATTGCGGCTTGATGGCGGTAACATTAGCACGTAGTAGTATGGACAGAGACATGATTGAAAATGAAGAAAACGGAGATCCCAGAGATTCGGCAGACAAGCAGAAACACATTCCCAATCATCCTTGGCCTTATCTGAGAGAGATGTTTGAGATAGTAGGCATCAAGAATGACTAGTTGTAACATACTAAAAGTATGGGGAATGTCTGTTTAGTAATTCATATTTTATCCTTTATTTTCTTTCCAGAAGCCATATTTGAGCACACACACATATATGTAGATTCCATTAAATGTTAAGGGGAAGATTAAAAAAGAGAAACTGGATCAGTGAATTCTCACAGAATCACAATTGAATTCATACTTTTCTACTCAGTCAGAATCTTATTAACCTAGAGTCCCAGTCTCTGTCACAATAATCATATACTGTATGTGATGTTTTAGGCCTATTGGCAGACATCCATTTAAAATGTAGGCAATGGCATATAAAGAGCTTTTTTTCCATGTCCACTGAAGTTTCTCAGCTTGCATTTGTGTGGTCTAGAAAGACAGTAGCTCCCAAGACAGCGGCCGCCTGTATACGAGAACTCGACTGTCTTTATAATCTATCTTTTTAATCAAATGTCTGTAGTACACTTACAAAGTTCTCAATGCTTCGGTTAACATTAAGGGACCTAATCAACTAAGCTAATCAGCGGTCCGCGCTAGCTTGTTTCAAGCTACAACACATTCGATTAGCATGAAAACATGTCCCAGAGAGCGACAGAGTGGTACACATCTGTTATTAACCCCTAGGTTTGTTTTGCGCCAGAATTGTCCTTTAAGGCGATTTGAACTGACTTCCTATCAGATCAGAGATGTTTCTAGTGGAGCAGCGTGTCAGCCCGCTGAGCCCCGTTAATCACAGTGACCAGGGAATTTTAGACCAGGTTGTTCCTCTTTGCCGTGGATCCAACGTCCTGCATCTCCTTCCTCCATATGCCTGCTCAGCAATACTCTGCGCTCCATCAGAGTAGTTAACATTCTGGATATGATTTTGATTGTAATATTATTATATATATTGTAAGTTATACAAATATTAATTGAGTTATTAAATTCTAAAGTGTGGCCTAGATCTACACTCAATATAACTTCTGTTGTGTTGTGATTTGAATTGAGAAGAGTTCCTTTGTGGCGTTGAGGTGATAACTATTGCGTTGACACAATTCCTGGAACAACTCTTCACACACACAATTTAAAAAACTCACACCGCAGTACAAACATCTAGCTTATCATTTTTGTATTCATGAGGTCAACGCAAAATAATCAACATTTTTGTAAATGTACCAGTGTTAGCTAGCAGGCTAATGTTGAACTGTAGTGCTAGTTACCTAGCATGGTGGGAGGAGACCCAGGCAAACACTGAGCGGATTGACCCTGATTCTGATTGGTGTAACCATTTTGAGGCTTCAGCTGGATTCATACTATATTTTCTCTTTTTGTGTTTTTTTTGTTGTTCTGCCAAAAACAACAAACAGGAGATTCTTGTTGTCGTGAGATCGACATTTTCTTTCCTAATGCTCAATTTTACATCGTACAGCTCACAAGATTGAATTAAAAACTAGATGTGGTTGAAGGTGTCTCTGTTATTAGCATATGATGTGTTTAACCTGAATGATTCCTCCTCTGTCCTCAGGCTGCTCTGCCCTCCGTCCCCCCAGACACCAAGCTGTCCAAGCTGGATGTCCTGCTTCTGGCTACTAACTACATAGCTTACCTAACAGAGACACTGGACCAGGGGGGGGCGTTGGCTGAGCACACGCTGCCCTCCCGGTCGGGTGGGTACCTGCATCCTGTTAAGGTAAGGACAGGAACAATCAACGTGCTCACTCTTCTTCATGGTCAAAGACTTCATATCTACTGTATGTATCTTACTTTGTCACACACCCTGTGTCTGTAACCAACAACATTACACGTGTCTGTCAGGTGCACAGACAAAGACTGTAATATTAGGGTTAGATAACTGGCGCATTTTAGTTCAATACTACTCAAATAAGGGGCTTAAGTTAAAGGTCACAGCATTGAATGGAAGGTGTTATGCTAGTTGTGGGGTCAGAGTGACTGAAGGACACCACTGATCATCAATACAGGCTTGTGTTTTTCTCCTTTCACTTGACTTTTGTGTTTGTGCAGTTTGTTGTAGATTGCAAATCAAACAGATAGAAGCTAACATATATAACATACATTCATATAGCTGGGCTGACAGAGCAAAACCGCAAAAGCTGCAGAATAAGTGAAAACTGCCAAACAAAAGCAGTCAACTTAACCTATGGCAGCAGATCCAATGACAGTGAAGCAAAGAAGCCTAGTAAAGCCATTACTTATCTTAGTTTTTAGCAGTCTAGCAGTAAGTCTCCTCTGAAGTCTTATGCACTCTTAACTAAAGTAACTGTCTCCAGGTGTGGAGGCCCCACCCTTGCTGATCAGTTAACAAAGCCCCTGGTGGTGATGGCTCTGCAATAGAGAGTGGTTAACCACAGATCACAAACCCCACACTTCATACTAAGCTTGCCTCATTTCCCTAAACAGTTTCATTCAGAAGAAGCAGCAGAGCCAACAGTGTTTGTATTGTTCCTGAATCATTTTACAGATACAGGGTACTTTACTACACTGTCCTCTACTGTCTTGTCTTTGTTTAATGGTCAATGTAATGTGTGAGACTTTTTATTAGCTGTAAATATAAATATTCACCGAAAGGTGAAAGTGTTAGGCAGCCAGTTTAGCCTGAGAGCTTACAGTATATTGGTACTTTTGTCACATGCACATGCGCGTGCACACACACACACACACACACACACACACACACACACACACACACACACACACACACACACACACACACACACACACACACACACACACACACACACACACACAAACAGCTGATGCATCCTGTAAAGGCTCATTGATCTCAACATCAACATGGAGTTACAGAGGGTCTGTGTCTTACACCAACCACTTCATGATCACTGAGGAACATTTGAAGCATGCTGAGTGATGACATGGCCTCAGATGGCCTTCTACATTAGGTGAAGCTGCCTACAGTCCAGATGATTTTCTAACAGTGTGTTTGTCTCTCTGTCTCTGTCCTCAGAAGTGGCCCATGCGTTCCCTGCTCTACTGTGGTAGCGTGGGAGAGCTGCTGTCAGGAGTCCCAGCCAATCAGATGCCTCCACCTGGACGGGACGGGGCACAGACACTGACCCCTGCTGCAGAAGCAGAGAGGGAATGATAGCAGAGCCCAGGACAGGACTCTCCCAGGGTTAGCTCCAGTGATCAGTAACCATCAGAAGCTACATGCCCCCCGAAGTCAAAGCAAGGCAAACATTTGAATATTCTGGAGGGAGATAAAAAAAAAAAAAAGCAGCAGTGGTTGGTTGGTCTAATATTATAATATAATAATATATAATAACAATGAAGGACAGTGAGCATGTTTAGCTCTGGCTTCATTTCACATCTTGATTAAACACAAAAATGTATGTGCAAAAGCCTGCAATTAATTATTTATTTATTGTCTGTATAATGCACCCACACACAGACATGACCTCCTTAGCAGAGGTAAAAGACCATAAACAGTTCTTTAATAAAACACTTGTTTTCAGCAGAGAATATTCCGTGTAATAACCTCCAGCTGGGCAACATGGCGGTAAGAAGAGACCCATTCCCTCAGCAACAGTGCATGTTCTGGGTCTTAGTTAGCTCCTAACAGGAAGTCTTCATGTAGCGTCACTCAGTAGTGATCCGTAGAGTGGCAGGGCCATCAACGGAACAGTTCATGTCCAACCCTGGGACTGAAATGAAGGGCTGAGTTTCTACATCAGTGCCCTGTGGGACACACCTCAAGCTCCGGCAGGAAATAAAGAGAAAGTCTTCCATGGTTATCTGAGCTTTAGACAGGAACAGATTTAATATGAGGAAATAAAAAGGTTGCTTCACTTGACTAATACGTCACAAATCACAGACAGCGTGCAGCCTAATATCCAGATTTAAAGCTTGTACAGTGTTTTATTCTTCAAACGTTACCATCACTGTATTCACGTGTTTCTGTCTAATCCTTTTATTTAGATGTGTGTGTGTGTGTGTGTGTGTGTGTGTGTGTGTGTGTGTGTGTGTGTGTGTGTGTGTGTGTGTGGGAGTGAGAGAGGAGGCTTGTTGTAGGAACACAGCTGCTTTCTGATCACTTCATATCTCTGCAGTAATGGCCACTTAGTTCTCATTACAGCTGCCACAGAATGTAAGCTTACTTTGAGTAAAACACCATCTACAACAACAGCTTGTGTGTGTGTGTGTGTGTGTGTGTGTGTGTGTGTGTGTGTGTGTGTGTGTGTGTGTGTGTGTGTGTGTGTTAAAACCTCAGAATTGCCACAGAGCCCAGCACACTTTTAGATCAAAGCTCATCAAAGATCAATTTTAAGGATAGTCTAGTCTTTGAATAGTCAAATCAAAAGGATTGTTGATCCTCTGGCTCCATGCACCTGACACTACTTTGTGAAAAGGGTTCACACCTTTACATGATGAAATAACACATGACATCCTGACATTTCATGTGTTTCTGTAAGTAGGTCAAAACTTTAAGCAAGTTCAAAGTAAAAGTATCCACCACAATAGTTACAAATATACACAGTTTGACAGCTGCCCTCCCTTTTTCACAGTATTTGTAGTTTCTGTATCTCAACTCATAATTTACTAAGTATCATATCTTGTTGCTGTATGATTACACTGTAATTGCTGAATAAGAGCTCAGCACTAAAAACAATCCAATAATTCATGTAGATATATGTGTAGACTAGATGGAAGAAGCTCTCGCCTCCTTGAACAAGATGGGCTTGGCTCCACGAGCAACAGGCCAGCGTTCAAGGCTAGCTCTATAAATCTGTCCAGAGGGGGCCGGCTGCCCGAGTTCCCCTGCACCGAACACTACTCGGCCAGAGGTTACAGAAGGACAGGAGAACCAGACCAGACCCACTGCTGCATTTATTAACTGCAAAGAGACCAAGACATCGTTGTGAAAAGCTTACTGTGCCATGGTCCTGGTTCTAACACAGGCACACTTCAGTATGGTCAATATCACCATCCTGTCAGCCAGCCAATCACTTACACATCAGCCATGTCTTCTTTTTAATGAGATATAGCAAGGTCCAAACTATGTAATCCTGCTCACAGGACTTACAAGCCTCATCTATCCAAGCCTTCTGTATAAAACAGATGTAGCAAAGGATAGTAAAACTGAGTTATAATAGATTACACAGAAACAAATAAGGACCAATAAAAAAATAAAAATATAGGTTTACACCTCAAATGTCAAACTGCAGCTTTTATTCAGAAAATGTATCCAGTGCAGACACTTCTTTCCATTTATAAATGGAAGTCTTCAGACACTTCAACTTCCCTCAGCGCCACACTGAACACTCACACTGGAACTTTCAATTGTTTCAGCACTTCCAGCTTTCCATTCCTAAACTGGGCTGACACCTCTCAGGTCTTCACATGCAACTGTTCCTGGATCTCCACTTCAACTCTTCCACTCCTTTCAGCACTTCTTCTTAAACTTCACTCTAACTAAATCTATCGCTACTGCTGCTGCTAATGATTCCTAATGATGAAGGCTGGGCGATAGTGATAGTAATATGATCATGTATCATCTTTCAATGGAATCTGTGTTGTGAAAAAATCTGATTGAGATTTGGTGATACGCAGTTACGTTGTCATAATTGTCAGTAACAAGCACATTAACTTCTCAGGAAGTGTTCTCTGAAATACCTCCTGGGGGAATATCATTTGCAGAGTTTTGGTTTCCTAATAAAACTTTACATTACCCACAGTTCAATGTGATTATCGTCAACTGGATTACATATGAAGATATGATAGGACCTTTAACAGTGATGAAGATTTCAGCCAGGTCGGCCACTGAACATTTTCAACTGCTATTTTCTCTCAGTAATGAAAAGTAGCTGAATTAAATTCAGTGGCCACATGGAAACATCAGAACTCTGTAAGGAATGTATCATCTATTTCAAATGTTTAATTCTAGTAGAATTTGAATTGTATTCTCCGTAATTGACACCAGTTAATGAGTTAATGTGCTCAGCGTAGCTACAGCATACATTATAGCAGGTGCACCATGCACGGCAGGCTCTGTGTGTGTGTGTGTGTGTGTGTGTGTGTGTGTGTGTGTGTGTGTGTGTGGTGCTCATGCTTCCATGTAAAGACAGCTATTTCTGCCACTGGAACAGGTTCAAGAAGTCTGCCCCCTCATCCCCCCATTTTGGGAGATAATCAACATATTTTCCCTATCTCCTGCTCATTATGGCTGGGACACGCTGATTCCATGCTGGATTTATGGGGCTCTGAGACCACACTCCCCCTCTCTGGCAGGGGCTCTGCTGGAACAGATGAGGAGGATGAAGAGGAGGAGGGGAGGGTGGAGGAGGAGAGAAACCACTACTGGACGGTAGAGAAAATAATAATAGAAAGAATAGGAAAGATGGAGGACAAAGGGAAACAACAGGGGGAGATGATGAATATGGTGTGACCCTGGAAGATTAGGCAGTTCATCCACGTTTCTCTCTTTTATTCAGTTTACCTTGATAGGAAAAGGTCTGTGTGGAATTTTAGAACATGGGTTAGGGGTTGGGCTTCACGTAAACAAAACGTGGGTTCTGCCGTTTCACTTAAGTTCAGCCAGTCAGATTGTGTCGTTGAATGTCTAACATACAGAAGCATCATATGTGACTGAGGAGACGCGTCCTGCGCTCAAAAAGGTAGTTGGTGGAGCCTCAGTTAAACATTACCACAGGGCTGTAGTCAAGACCATCCTAATCGAGTCTAAGTCAAGTCCAAGACCAGGTCCAGTCCGAGTCCAGTTCCAGACCATAATAGGCAACAGTGTCTTTCCAAAGCTAATATAGTGATTAAGGAGTTAGGATGGATCTATAAACCAGAATCTTCTAACATCAAACTGATCAATGCAGTATACAACTGACCCGTTCTCATTAATCGAGTCCAACATGGCACGGAACCAAGACACGTGCAGGACTTCAAAAAGTGGACCGGAGACTGGACTCAGGAACTCCGGCCCTGCTTCACAAACAAGGATAATCAGACATCCATGAAGCCTGATGACACTCAGGAGAAATGTTATGCTGTGGTGTGTGTGTGTGTGTGTGTGTGTGTGAGAGGAGAGATCACGTTCACAGGTCTTTATGCACTCTGTAGTGCATTGTTAAGGCATAGCATAGCAAAGCTTCTGAAGTATGCATTGTAATTATGCATTTGGTTGGTATGAAGCATTTTATAGAAAGAGTTTCTAACACACCCCGCTTCCTCTGCTGCTCTGCACCAAGGCCCAGTCCAGTCAGCCTCCTGGAGAAGTATGTTATTAGAGGGGACCAGATGAGTGTATTAATAGAGGGGACCAGAGTCAGCTTGACCCAGCAGGGGAACATCCAGCTGACCACCAGCGCTGCCACTGATAACATCAGGATGTTGAGAGCAGCTGCTCGCTCGCCTTTCATTCTCTCTCTTTTACACCTTTATGTTCTGCAAATGAGATGAATACTTGTGTAGTTCTGTAGTGAACTGAAGGGGGCAGTCATATATGCTACTGAACCTCCTTCAGGGTGCTATGGCTTGTGCTGGGGGGCGGGGAGGAACGACAAACAGTTTTTACAATAAAGTCAAAACAGTTACTGAATTTGTCATTGTCATTTTTAATATCATCTCAAATCAAGTCCATCAGTCTTATAAATGGAATGGTCACACATCCAAATGCATCAGCATATCCCATCATCTTCTCTCAGCTGATTGGATGTGTGCCATTCACCTGTGGACAGATGTTTGGCTCATATTTAATATAAAAGTACATCAGACACAGAAAGAAACGTAGTGACACAATGAAGGCACAGCCAAAGCAGAGCAGTCGTCTCGACTTCAGTGCTTATGGGATGTTTTTGGAATGCATAACCGGAAGAATTCTTGTGGATGGGAGAACAAATATAATAAATATTGTTCAAAACAATATTTATCATTGCTAGAAATTACTAAGTGCCATTCTTTTCTTTCACAAACGGTTTCACTGTTAAAAAAGGCCTCTAATGAACAGAATACTTCCACAGCATCTATAAATCTAAAGGTGAGATCATTGTGCTTCATTAGGATCACAGCGCTGAAGCCAGGCTGCCTTCATAAAGGACATCTTTAACAGCAACAATATGAACAATATGAAGATTAGAAACAATATGTATTCTCACATTATAAAGGGGCTGCGTATCATTAGGTTACAGGCACACACTTCAAGTAATTTCAGGTATGAAGGAGGAGATTCAATACTATGCAATCATAAATAAAGCACACATTGTCACATTGTTTAAACTGAAGGAGCCATTACATGTGTTGGCACGTTGGGAGTGTGGAGGCCAGCTTTTGGGATGTTTCCCTGTCACATCTAACAAAAAAGGAAACATTTCATGGTTCTTACATACAGAATCCACTTTTCAACTTGTGAAATGTGGCTTTAATTTATAAATGTGAATTTATAAAAATATACAAATGATCTCAAATATATCTTTTGTTACAGTATGAAAGGAATTGATATTCTATATGCTTTGGATAAATCGAGGTATTTCTGAGTATGCGGTTCTGTGACGGACTGGTGTGAGTCCAGGAATGAGACACGCTAAACTGTGCCGCCTGATCTGTCTGTCTGCCAGGAACTCCAAATGGAACTGCAGCAGGAGCCATGAGAGTGTCAGTGTTCAGACACACATCACTTCATCTGGACTCTCCCTGAACTGCAGGCAACTCTTTGGGAACATAACAGAGCTGAACAGACACCGCTCTACACAATGACAATGGAGGACTTCCAATGGGGATGGTCAAGAATTCTGATTCCAAAAAGCACGGTGACAATATTCAAACGACACTATTAAGCAAATCAATCACATACTGGCACAGCAACAACCTGAATTTAAACAAAAACGGCACTTACGATGTTTCAAACTGAATTATATTTACCTTCAGATATTTCAAATTACTAACTAAAGGAAGTGAAGGAGGTCCAGCTTTACTCAGGACTTCACTGGGACTGAAGACATGAAGCCAATGAGAAGCAGACAGCGTGCTGCCAACAACACGTTAATACCAACATTTAGTCAGTGAGGCACTTTCACACCCATCCTGAGCACAGGCTCACTGCTGGGGAAACGTCACAGGATCACTGCTGGGGAAACTTGACACACTAACACGAGCTCTGATGTAAAGATGGAATATATACAGTGTGAACCTGGCAGCCCGTTGGTCTCTGTAGTGAAATGTCCCTGATACTCCCTCCATCATGTCCTCTGAAACATCTGATACAATACTCACATCACACAGGTGTGTTTAGAAGTTAGTGGTTGCATCATTCTTATAATTCTTTTAGGAACCAATAACATCATAACAGCATGTCAGCATTGTATTAGAGTAATTAGGAACAAATGCTCACGTATTCTTTGAGCAGGACAACTCTTTTTTTGACAAGATTGTCTCACCTAACAATCATGTCTCCATCTATCCAAAATCACACCATTTACTTTTGTATAGTTATACTATCTATCTATATCTATAGATATATATCTCTCTCTATATATAGATATCTATATCTATAGATATATATCTCTCTCTATATATATATATATATATATATATATATATCTATATATATAGATATATATATTAGGGCTGTCAAAATGAACGCAATAATAACGAGTTTAGCACAAATTCCTTTTAACGCCTCTAATTTTTAACGTTGTGGATGGCTAGCAAAAACAGAAATGAAGAAAGAAAAGGATCTTTTGAATGGCCCTTCCAGATGGTTCTCTCCACAAGACTCAAGTTTAAATGTATTAAGTTTTAGTAAGTTTATTACGGATAGTCTAACTCTTTGATCCAAAGAAATTGAAGTATGAGCTATAGCTTCAACTGGACTGTATATGTTGAGTCCTAGTTCCTAGCAAGCATACAGTATCTGTCTGCTGCCTGTGTTGATAAGAGCATGTCAAACTTGAATAATATCCATTTTAAAGACATTTAGAACAGATGAAAAATGTGAGTAATTTGCGCTTAATCGCGATTAAATATTTTAAATCGATTGACAACCCTAAATATATACAGTACCAGTCACAGGTTTGGACACACTTTCTTATTCACTTGAATGAGAAAGTGCGCTAAACTGTTTGATTGATTACTGTGTGTGTGTGTATATATATATATATATATATATATGTATGTAGATGGAGAGAGAGAGAGATCCACAGCAGCAGCTCCAAGTATTAAACCACCATAGGCCACTACACAATCACAGGACTGTCATGTCAACGTCCGTCTCTTTTCTTTTCATGTTAGTTTCTCTTAAACATCTTGTATGGCTCCATCTTTTCTACAAAAATAACATAATTTACATCCTGGATCAACTGCCTGATTCTTTTGTGAACAGCTCATTGTGCATGAGAGCTGCGCACACACGTGCACATATCTGGGTTGGAGATCTTCTTTGACTGCTACTACTCTCAATGCACAGTTTCGGCCTGGCACGAGTTGAGCCTTTTCTATAATCAGATTCAGCTGATTAGGACACTGTAAAAGGTGGTGCTGTGGACATTGTGCTTGACGTCCCAACTATGATCCGTCTGTGCTGTCAGGACTGCAGAGGGTTTGTGTGATCAGTAGGAAGAGAAGGCATCACAAGGCCGTCTCCTGAAGCGTGTGAGCTGCCAGCTGACACGAGGGCAGAACCATCCTTCTTTCCAAGTCTTCGTCCTCCGTCTGTGCTCTGTCGCTCTCTGTCTCTTTGTCCTCGGTGACGGTGTCCTCTTTGCAGTAAGCTGCTCCGTTGCCGTCTTCCTTGGCCATCCGATAGGGCTGTGTGTGACTTTCTTTGGGCTGGCCAACAAAAACAAAGACTATTGAACGCTCAGGTTAGGGTACACAAACAGGGAGACCCCCCAGCAGTGTGAATGTGAGCCTACCTTGGGAGGAGTGGACAGAGGAGTGACGCAGCACAGCTTCTCCCTGTAGCGCTCCGGCAGGAAGAAAAGCAGCCAGCCCAGGACAGGAAACACTGTGCCCGGGGTCAGATCCTTCTCCTTCATCGGCCCTGACATTTCCACGCGCACACACACACACACACACACACACACAACGCTAACGATAACGCAGATGTACACGGCAACTGTTGCAATTTGAACAATAACAACAATAACAATAACTCTTGTGCATGTCGGCAGGAGCAGCATTCTAAAATGCAGAATGTAAGTGCACAGCAGCTGCTAGCATCGACAGCAAGGTCACAAACGGCTGTTATTCATTATCCGTGTTGAAAAGGGTCACGTGATAGGGGCGTGACCAATCAGGGAACTGATAAGACCCAATCCAGAAGCGAACGTGGGAGTCAGCGTCGTCGTTTCCAAAGGTGTCCGTGTGTCGTCCAGGCAGTAACACAACCCCGAGATTTCAAACTGAAACAGGGTCAGCAGTGTTTCCAAACATTTAGGGGCTCGGAAAAACCGGAGAAGTGTGGACGCCATGCGCAAACGTAGCCAAAGACATGCATTTTAAAAGGAAAAGGTATAGAGTGGATGTGTCTAGCGGGGGTGTACCTGTCAGAAGGCTGACCAGCAGCCCCACCACCACCACCGTTGCGGAGTTGTGAGCACTGTACCACATGTAGGACAGCGAGTAGAGCGCCTCCACACCCGTCGGCCTGAAGGGAAGGGGAAGACCAAACGTCAGAGCTGTCTGATGATCTGTACTGACCAGCTGCATCTGCCTGACGTGTACTCGTGTCTTACCTGGGCGTGGCTGTGGTGGCGTTGACCAGTGTGGTCATGTTGTCGAACAGGGGCAGAGCAGTGGTGTTGAGTTCTGGACCAGACATACGCATCACAAAGCTGCCAATGCCGATCCAGAAGGCCATGGCAAGGCCAGCTACCAACCCGACCACAGCACCCTGAGCAGGGACACACAGCTCTGTTCAGACCTCAACCAAACATGGACACAATTAGTGGTGTAACAGACCATAGTTGATCCGTAGACCGTAGGGATCAACACTCACCATTCGGAATGCATGTGAACCGTTGATTCATTACAAAGTTTAACCATAATACCAGTGTGAAATACATTTTACTGTACTTAAAGTAGGCTGATAAATCTCTAGGGAGGATTGCTGTGAAAAGATACAGGCAACGCAGTTTTCTGTTCACGTGAACGGGGCATGTTAAAATCAGTTGATAGAGACGCTCATGGCTACTGGAGGAGCCGAGAAGTTGAAAAGTTGTGACGCCGGCTACAGAGCTCCGTGCTATCAGCAGCAGTTGGTAGATGTGTTACCCGACAATAGGGAGCTTTGAGCCGGGTACAGAGCACCGTGAGCTGCCCGTCGTTTCCACGGACATTAACCTGAAGTTTAGGAGACAGTGAGCGTTATGCAGCGACGACAGTTAAGTTGAAAAGTTAAGGTATTATAATAATTAAATTATTATTAGGTTATATCAGAATATGTTTACTATTATAGTTTAATTTTCAAAAAACACCATATTTTTGTGGTACTGCACATTGCTGCAGCTCCTCTTTTCACCCTGTGTGTTGAGCTCTCTGTTTTAACTACTGTGTGAGGCATCACACTGTTCCATCTGTTAATGCTCAGTACCTAGGTAAGGACTACTAGCCAGTCAGAAGCAGAGTATGAGGGCGTGCCCTGACAGTACCTAGGTAAGGACTACTAGCCAGTCAGAAGCAGAGTATGAGGGCGTGCCCTGACAGTACCTAGGTAAGGACTACTAGCCAGTCAGAAGCAGAGTATGAGGGCGTGCCCTGACAGTAACTAGGTAAGGACTACTAGCCAGTCAGAAGCAGAGTATGAGGGCGTGCCCTGACAGTACCTAGGTAAGGACTACTAGCCAGTCAGAAGCAGAGTATGAGGGCGTGCCCTGACAGTACCTAGGTAAGGACTACTAGCCAGTCAGAAGCAGAGTATGAGGGCGTGCCCTGACAGTACCTAGGTAAGGACTACTAGCCAGTCAGAAGCAGAGTATGAGGGCGTGCCCTGACAGTACCTAGGTAAGGACTACTAGCCAGTCAGAAGCAGAGTATGAGGGCGTGCCCTGACAGTACCTAGGTAAGGACTACTAGCCAGTCAGAAGCAGAGTATGAGGGCGTGCCCTGACAGTACCTAGGTAAGGACTACTAGCCAGTCAGAAGCAGAGTATGAGGGCGTGCCCTGACAGTACCTGGTAAGGACTACTAGCCAGTCAGAAGCAGAGTATGAGGGCGTGCCCTGACAGTACCTGGTAAGGACTACTAGCCAGTCAGAAGCAGAGTATGAGGGTGTGCCCTGACAGTACCTAGGTAAGGACTACTAGCCAGTCAGAAGCAGAGTATGAGGGCGTGCCCTGACAGTACCTAGGTAAGGACTACTAGCCAGTCAGAAGCAGAGTATGAAGGGCGTGCCCTGACAGTACCTAGGTAAGGACTACTAGCCAGTCAGAAGCAGAGTATGAAGGGCGTGCCCTGACAGTACCTAGGTAAGGACTACTAGCCAGTCAGAAGCAGAGTATGAGGGCGTGCCCTGACAGTACCTGGTAAGGACTACTAGCCAGTCAGAAGCAGAGTATGAGGGCGTGCCCTGACAGTACCTAGGTAAGGATTACTAGCCAGTCAGAAGCAGAGTATGAGGGCGTGTCGTGACAGTACCTGGTAAGGACTACTAGCCAGTCAGAAGCAGAGTATGAGGGCGTGCCCTGACAGTACCTAGGTAAGGACTACTAGCCAGTCAGAAGCAGAGTATGAGGGCGTGCCCTGACAGTACCTGGTAAGGACTACTAGCCAGTCAGAAGCAGAGTATGAGGGACTGCCATGCTAGCAGCTAGGCGAGCATTATAACGTGTGTTCCAAAGTGACCACGTTTGTCTCTGAAGTAAAGGCTGGACTACAATAGAGCTGTTTGGAGCAGTTTGTGAACAGTGTTTTCTGTTGGAGATGGTAATTCCCTTTGGGATGGACTTTGGGCTTTTTCACTTTGTTAAACTATAACATTCACAAAAAATATATATATATAACACAACAAAGCAAAGGGAAAAAGCCAAAAAGCATAATATGAGCACTTTAAAACATTCCCAAGTAACATGCATTTCCGGGGTGTAAGTCCTCTGTTTTCCCCGGGAAAGAGAACTCTGCTCCGAGGCTTGAAGGTGCTGTGTGTTTTATGACAGCTCTTTAAGTATAAATGGAAAGAATAAAAGAATAATGTCCCGCCTTTTTTGACTGGTCCGTTCCGAACCTTGAGTTTTGTGATCCAATGCACCCCTAGACACAATAAAGTCACAAATTAAAGGGCTCACCGTGGGGTTTGCCCAGGGAAAGAACATTCCCAGACAGAATAGGCCCAGAAGAGGACCCCCCACCATCCCAAAGATGCTGAAGGCTGCCTGAGGACACACAGGACAAGACGGAGTCATTTAAAGACCAACATGTTTTATAATGTGTCACTAACTGTAGTTGATGTTAGCAGGGTGTTACCTGCAGCACAGAGCCCATTATAGAGGCCAGGTAAGCCATAGCCAGACACACCAGACCGTAGACCAGCGCTGTGGGCCGAGCACACGACACAGACACAATCAGTGGCCTGTTAGACTGCACTGCTTGGCTAAAGAAACAATTAATGTACACCACACATTCCATATTGTAGAAATACAGTATCTATGCTTGTCTTACCGAGTCCCTTGGACAGCAGCGTCGCTTTGGCTTCAGTCATGTTTGGAAACTGAGGTTTGATCAGGTCCTCCATGGTTACTGTTGCTAGGGAGTTAAAGGCTGATGAGATGGTGCTGCAGGGAGAGAAAATGGGATTGAATGAATAACTGGGATTCTGTGATACATGATACGGCACAGGCCTTCAGGATATATTCCCCATGTGTCTCCTCTCCGATGTCTTCAGCAGTAGGAGAGCAGACAGCAGGTCTGAGACAGACCGGAGACGTCCGGTTGGCTGCTGCAGACGTGGGTGCCAGCGCCTGATGTGGTGTGTTCCCCAGCACCCGGTGCTGGAGTTAGTGCAAGCTGGATTCGGGTTGGGACTAGCTGTGGCTGTGTCCCCGGGGCGGCGAGTGAGGCAGATGGACTGGGATGTGCTAGCTGGCTTACTTAGCATTAGATTAATTAACTACCCATACAGCTAACGCTACATGGTGAACTTAATCGTGAGTTAGCCCAGTGCTGTTAACTAGAGATGGTCCGATACCATTTTTTGCTTCCCGATACCGATTCTGATACCTGAACTTGCGTATTGGCCGATACCGAGTACTGATCTGATACCAGTGTGTCATATATTTTATTATGTTTTAACAACTGTATTCTACTCTCCCTGTATGGATGGGATATGATTTCTATCTTTGTTGTCGGTCTGGCTCAGGTTAAACTCTTTGTGAAACATGAACGCCACAGAACGTTCTTTTATTCTCCAGTTTGACAGTCAGTTATAACGGAAAAAGAACATAAATAAACAACTTTAACGTAGATTTTCTTTAGGGCTTTATTACGTGGTATCGGATCGGTGCATAAACTGCAGTACTTCCCGATACCGATACCAGCATTTTAGGCAGTATCGGAGCCGATACTGATACTGGTATCGGAACATCTCTACTGTTAACCGCGGTAAAAACAATCATACTAAAAATAACTTTATGAGCATGTTAAGGGTAGAAGTTCAACACCTTGGAGGACGAGTTGTGAATCAGCTGCTGCCTGACGGTGGACCTTTACCTGAGAGCTCCGCTGAACAGACAGGCCACAAACAGTCCAGCCAGCCCAGGCAGGTCCTGGAACACGTCCATCACAAAGTACAGCACCATCTGCACAGAGCAGCTCAACATTAGCATGCCCCCCACAGCCCACAGTGTACAGCCACTACAGGTTGGCGAATGAGTGTGCACCTGGTCATTGGTTTTGACGTAGCCCTTGTCCAGAGGGCTGTTCTCTCCGTAGCGAGCGAACATGACCAGTCCCATCAGACAGCCTAAACACAGCACAATCTGCTGGCACGGGAAAACTACGTAGCACGACCTGGAAGGACATGAGAGGAGACGGAGACAAGACGGCCGACATCATAAAGAAGCTACACATGAAAAGCTATGTTTAA
This sequence comes from Sander vitreus, assembly GCF_031162955.1. Lineage (NCBI taxonomy): Eukaryota > Metazoa > Chordata > Actinopteri > Perciformes > Percidae > Sander > Sander vitreus. The sequence goes on along the minus strand of NC_135872.1, from coordinate 29,913,415 downwards.
AAGGAAAGTAACAATATAATAAATTCATATGGGTTGTCTGAAAACAGCAGTGCTGGCACTCACATGACGGCCTCTCTCTCCGTGCGAGAGCTGAGGTATCTCTGGACCTGGGCCTGGTTGACCCCGTACAGAGCCAGCATCAGGAAGACTCCCCCCACCCCCAGTGTCCAGAAGGTGTGGCGCTGCAGAGGGTCGGGGTCCAGGCTGACGGACACAGAGGGAGAACAGGGTGAGCGTCTGCCCGACCGGTGTGCACTACAACAGGGACAGATAATAACTACTCACTCCAGTCCCGAGATGCGGCTGCCGTTGACTGCTTTCCTCCACACCTCTGCCATGCCCCCCGCCTGACTGGCCCCCACCACGATGACCGCCAGCTGGCCCGCAAACATTACCACCGTCTGGAACACATCGGTCCAGATCACCGCCTTCAGACCGCCCTGGGACAGGAGCAGCGGACAATCAACATTAAAAACTCAGAGGCTCGACACACTGACATCTGCACTCCTGATTACTGTAAACTACATTCAGACCAGACTACATCAGAGCTCAGAGAAACAGACCAATCAGACACAATCGGAAACTTTCTTCATCTTTTACATACGGACCGAAGTACTGAATGTGGACTGGTAGCTGGAGAGGTGCCAGTTCACCTCCTAGGCACTGCCAATGTGCTCTTGAGCAAGGCCTGGAACCCCCCAAACGGCTCGGAGCACCTGTCCAGTAGTCGCAGCCCAATCCCTCTCCATTTGTGCATGTATAGGACCTGAGCATGTGTGTGTATTTAGGCCTGTGTGTAGTATGTTCTAACTGTGAAAGTGAAAACACTGTAATTTCTTCCCTGGGGATCAATACAAGTATAAAATAAAATAAAAAATATATTTGACGTTATTGTTTAGTTTGACAGATATATTAGTTCTGGTTTACAAAGGTTGATCCTCATTATGTCATTCTTCAGCTTCTGTTGTAGAACAGCACATATTGTGTCACAGAGGTCAGTGATTGGCTGGGCTAAGGAACTCACCAGAGCAGTGTAGACCGTGCACACCAGCCCCATGGCCAGCACTGCCCCCCACAGGTCAAAGCCTGTCACTGCAAGGGAGAGAGGGCGTTAGCACACTGCTTACTCCATTACACAACTACAACTTGTGCTGCGTTCAACACCAACATGTGCTACTCTTACCTGCGTTAAGAGCCAAAGCTGGGGCATACAGGACCACCCCCATATAAATCACCTGCACAGAAAGGAACACACACACACACACACACACACACACACACACACACACACACACACACACACAATCATATCAGCTTACATTTAGAGATTTTCAGAATGCTATGAAACAGTGTGTTCACAGTGAAACCTGGTTTAACGAGGGCTCATCAGTTGCTGATGAAGAGGCAATCACTTTTCCTCATCTGTTCTCAGTTCATTTTGGAGAATTTACCATTGATTGCAATTGTATAAATTTGATTTGGGAATAACTGTTCATATTATTCATGTCATCATGACATTACAGAACAATGCTGATGCTTTTATAATATAGGGAACTTTTACAAGGGTCAGTGTGACATTTCCAGGGCCAAAGTTTCAGTCAGGCTGTCATATAATTGGCCAATGAATGCATGTATTTCTTAATCATGGCACTCCGTAGACAAAAACATTCTCCTGGTTTTTCAATCAAATAACTGGTGAAGCCAGAAAGAGTTAAGAGGATCAACACCAAACTGTTCTTGCCTTTCTTACTGAATGTTTTACTGTCTCACCGGCTGACTAGAGTTACTCACTTGCTGAGCTAAATGAAAAAAATGATTTTACTTTTTATATTTACTTTTGTGTCAAATGATTAATGTCTTTACTAAGTATCTGTTTAGGCGACATTATGCCCAGGGCAGTGGTCCTTTTATCAACAGTAGCACAAATAACATCCCTGATTCCTGCCCAGAAACTAATGTACAAAGAAAGAATGACGCAAACAAACAAAGATACCATCTGAAAGATGAAGGTCACAGTCCCACATATGCGAACCGTCTTGTTAAAGCGCAGCTCCAGATACTGTCGAGGGGGGAGAATGAACAAAAAGCAGATTCAAATATCACCTCAGAGTCATGCTGTGATATGTGGTCCGGCTGTGGATCTGAGCTGCCAGTTAGAGCCATATTATCAGTTACAAGTCATTGTGTGTTCACAGGACATCAGTGCAGGGCTGTTCTCTCACAACATTTGTGTCTGTTCAACGTTAACTCCATAAGAGGACTGATAACAATTTTAAGTTCTGAGATCATACTTTACAAAGATGAGAAGGAAGATAGATACAGGCATGTCAAACACTGTGCGCATGTTTAGTCCAGTCATTTTATGAAAATGTAGGCCAAACTGCAACAGAAGCAAACTCAACTGATTTTGTATTAGTCAGCTGCAAATATGGCTTGACCCCAAAAAAATTCTAACAAAAGATTTCTCAGTGGTTTACAGTAGTATCAGATGTACTTAAAAACATACTAAAAGTTTACCAAAGTTTGACTCCAAGAAAGGCCCCATTTTCAAAATGGCGGCCGTCAGGTCCTTAAAATTACCATTACTCCTTTGTATTCCTCCTAAACCAGGAATACTGGTGCCTGATACATGTTTTGGCCATGTAATATTCTAATTAGCATATTTGCATGATAGATAAGTGATTACAAGTACAATTATATATTAAAGCAATTAGTTACAAGCATATTTATGTGAAAAATAAGGGTGAATACAATTACATACAATTTAATAATACAATTTCCCCTTAAGTGATTGCATATTTCTCCTTTCTCATATTGTTTGAATAAATTCATTAGAACTGTGTGGTACCGTAAAATTTTACTTTTTTTTTTGCCTTTTGTTTTTTATACTTTTTTAATACTTTTCTTATTTATACATATCTTTTTCTATTTTCTTCAGTTGTTTCCTCTTATTTAGTTTATTTTTGATACTTTTTTGCACCGTAACCTTCACTAGATTTACCATTAGTTGTCACACTCTTCCTCCCATAGAGGTTGACTATAGTGATTCTCACAATTCCCAACTTGACATGGTCCACAAGCAGGCAGGCATGGTCCATATGCCCTGCAACTGCACCGTTGTGTTTGGCAGGCAGTTGTGCAATTACAGTGGATCATCTGCAGGAGGCTTTCTGGGGCAGCAGTCTTACTGGTCATAACTGGCAGGAACCGGTTGTCCACCAGTTTCCATCCCCAATCCATTGTGTTCATGTCACCTTCCTTTCCAATCCACACCATGATCTGGAAGCAAACTCTTTGGCAGTGGTATTTGGTTGAGGACTCAATTGGAGGCAGATGTTATGGGGTAACAAATGATTTGGCGGTAACGATTTTCTTGTAAAAAGGTTGTAGCGCAAAGAGGCAAGTGAATCGGTACTCTTTCCGCCAAACAACACTGCCATTGCCTTGGTCCCATGGTCCTCTATGACATCCCTTGCTTGATGTGGGAGCAGAAACACGTTTGCACAGGACTGGATGGTTGATTCACCATTCACAAGTTTCTGGAATGCTGTCTGTTTGCCAACACTAAAAGTGCGTGAAGTTGTATCACATCCTGTGAAGGCATGAATAAACAGCAACTGGGAACACAAGTCACTACAGGACTTGTTTCATCTCACTGATGTTGTACACTTTAGTAGCTTTGGACTTGAACGGAAATAGAGGCCTCTATTGTTCGTCCCAGCATAGTAGAGGAGAAGAATGAGTAAGTCTGTATCCTCCCCTATCAAGGTTGTGGGCTGATGTTCTGAGGCCTTGATTGCAGCTTTGACAATGTCCACGTCTGCATCACCTGATGCACTGATAGCAGTGCAGCCTTCTCCAGCTCCTCGGTCATAAGATTGATAAGTCCTTGTTTGTTGCAAGATCTAGAAAGGAAAGCATCCTTTCTTCCAACAAACTCAGTCTCTGCATTGAAGTTAACGATGGGTTGAGCGTTTTCACCACGTCTCTGATGCGTATTGTCTTTGATGGAAGGACCTTCGCTATAACCAGTGGTGGAGGAAGTACTGAATCTCAGTACTTAAGTAAAAGTACAAATAACCAGAGACATATTTACTTTAGTAAAAGAAGAAGTACCACAATGACAAACCTACTTAAGTAAAAGTAAAAAGTACCTGATTTTAAATGTACTTTAAGTATTAACAGTAAAAGTACTTGCATAACGATTTATTCTCTGAATCTTATTTGCATATTGCCATTTTAAATGGTAATATGCAAATCAGAAAAAAAGTTGATTAGTTGGTTAGTTTGCACCTTGGGCAGTGAGGGCACTGTGTCTAGCGACCCATGATTTACAAAGCGGTGGTTCAGTTATTGTGATGCTGAGCTTCGACAGTATCCATACTGTCCACTACCACAAACAAGGCCTGGCTTTTAAAAAAAGTTCCTATCCTAACCAGCATAAAACGGAAATATTTTGTTAGAATCGGAATGCGGTTGGTTTTATTCCTGGATGTATTTTAAGACACTCTTGTCCCCGAGACGAGAGATCTCTGTATTATGGGTCTGGAAAAAAGCCTCAGATTTTCCGTCACCGGAGGCATTTTTGCCCAGAGGCTATGGACTACAGCCATAGACTGTATATAGAATGGACCAACAGATCCCGTGTCTCTGGACGGAGACCAGTGAAGGATATTAGAAGCACTCTCCCGGTGATGGCTGAGCGTTACTGAGCAGCCTCCAACTGAGCTTGAAGACGTAGTTGTGACGTGAGCAACCTGTCTGAAAGTTGGAAGTCTTCTGGTAGCTGTGCCAAGAGAAATCTCAATCATTCCCAATCTAGCAGAGACGGAGAGCGTAGGTATATGTAAGGAGATAACATAGGCACAGGCTAATTATTGATCACTACAATGATAGTTAACATTAGTAATTACACTTAAACAGCTAATGGAAGTCCAAACTGCCTGAGAGCTTCTCCTGTACTATACGGTAATTCCTCTACTATGAGACAGGAAGTCTCGTGGTTATGACCCAATCGTTAGCCTATTGTTATAAAAACGTCTGCTACGGAGCCATAACGTGAGGTACAAGGTAACGGAGCCTTTTATACATTAACAACGGACAAATAGAGTCTTTAAACGCTTCAGATGTAAAGGTATTCTCTGTCAAAGTGACGTCAGAATGAATGGCAGTCAATGGGATGCTAACGTCGGGTGATCGCTTTGTAGCATTAAAATGGCGCCATAGGAAGTTTGAGCTCTGAAGCGAAGCTTACCCCCTTGACTACAGCCAGTAGTAGGAGCTACTTCTGCATGTTTCCAACCCTGCATGTTTACCCTATTCACGTGAGAAAAAGAATGAATAGGCGTATGAATAGGCTATATTTGGGTCTTTTTTTTCCTTACTCAGGATATATTGAGGATACAAAATCAGTTGAGTTTGCTTCTGTTGCAATTTGGCCTAGGTTTACCCCTAGGCGTAGGTTGTATACGCGCGTGTGTGTCTGTGGGTCAGGTGTGTGTGTGTGTGGGGGTCAGGTGTGTGTGTGTGTGTGTGTGTGTGTGTGTGTGTGTGTGGGGTCAGGTGTGTGTGTGTGGGTCAGGTGTGTGTGTACCTCATAGGCACTGGACAGCCGCAGTCTGTAGAAGACTGGGATGAACACATGAGCTGGGATGAGCAGGCCCAGGAAGTAGGAGCATCCCAGGAACCAGTACTGAGTCCCAAATGTGTAAACCTCCGACGGGGCTCCAAGGATGGCCACGGCCGACTGGAAGGTGGCCAGCAGGGACAGAGACACAGGCAGGCAGCTCATGGAGCGGTCAGCCATCAGGAACTCCTGCAGCAGACACAGTGCTGCTGTCAGACATCTCTAAAACATCTACCTGTTTGACCCCTGAAAGCCTGAAGTTGACCCTGTAGTGGAGTTAAAGTTACTGTGTTATTGGGTCTAAAGTGTACCTGTGTCGTGCGCTGGCGGCCCCCAGAGAAGGCATGGAAGAGGCCGATGCCAGTCGAGGCCACCAGGAGCAAGGCGAAGATGACGTAGTCCACCGTGGTGAAGTGCATCTGGACTACCTCCCCCATGATGCAGCGGGTGTGGGGGGGTCGGGAGAGTGCACGGCCTCTGGGGCTGATCACGACGTCAAAGAAAGCATTTCAGCCATAGGGACAGATCTGCAGGAAGAAGCAGCCAGGCAGCAGCATTCAGCTGGGGAGTCTTTGAAGCAGTCAGTTTAGTGATAAACTGTAGCTTTAAAAACATGCTCTTATCTAGACCAGAACTGTTTATGTACACAGGTTTTATTATTACCAAGCCAGAAATTAATAAACCTATTTGCATTGCAACAGCAGAATGGTGCTGGAGACAATACACTAGCTGATTACCTGTGGTCATTAAAGTTCACAGTTCACTAACTGAGATGAGATGATGAAATGTAACAACAGCTACAGGAGGATGGAGTCATAAAAAGGTGTACCCCCCCCCCACGGTGACTGATCCAATCACGGTCACTGTGGAGGCAGAGGAGACATTCAGCAAAATAATTCACCCCCACAAGAATCGCATGAGAAAAATGAGGTGTCACAATATTGTTACTAATGATTCAACACCTGTACAGATCATTTTCACCAAACAAAACCCAATCCTGCTCATATTTTCACAAAAGATACATAACAGTGTTCTTTTACAGTTGTTTTGGCTCCTGGCTGTGCCCATGTGAAAAATAACTCTCATATTCACAGCTGCAGGACCAGCAGAGGCCAGCTGACTGCACAGAGGGGAGGCTAAAGGTGTGTGTGTGTGTGTGTGTGTGTGTGTGTGTGTGTGTGTGTGTGTGTGTGTGTGTGTGTGTGTGTGTGTGTGTGTGTGTGTGTGTGTGTGTGTGTGTGTGTGTGTGTGTGTGTGTGTGTGTGTGTGGTCTGCTTTTTAGCTTCAATAAATGCAACTTCTTTCCAAAAGTCAGTGAGTAATCCTGTTAAATAACATCAGTAGTTTTGTGTAGCGACAGGCCTGTCTGTGAGATTCTCTGTGCTGGTTTGATCAAGTACCGGCTGAGTCAATGACCCCATTAAATCTGGTATTTATTATGCTTTATTATCACTAATCTACCTGAGTCTGACTGGTTGGGAACAGAAGCAACTGCCAGAGCAACAGTTCAACTCCAGAGCCCCCATCACGGGGATGTTTCAGTAGATCTTTAACTAATGCTAGAGCCAGTCCATTCACAATCCATGACTACAACGTCCAGCCTTCAACTTCACAGTATTTGACTAGACATTTGCTGCGGTCCTTGTTGATCAGGCATGTGTGGAGTTTGATCTGCTGTGCTCCTGCTGAGAGTTACAGGAGTGTGGAACCATGCATTAAAGGCTGACACGTTAGAAAGAGCCTGCTGATTCAGACCCTTGCAGTGGCTTCCCAGTGAACCAGACGTAACCTCCATCTCTGTCTTTAATGACATCATGTGACTGGCAGAAAGCTCCTGTCCACACTAGTTTGGGCTGGCTCCTCAAAGTTTTTAATCTTTCCCATTAAAACAGGGCCAAAATTCCCAGCATGCAAAGCTGACAGCGATCTGAAATGATTTTCTTTTGATGAAATGTAATTTTCCCTGACGTTCCTTTTCTCAGTCAGACCTCATCGACCTTTACAACACTTACAAACCTAAGAGACTAATGATAGACTTACCAAGACTGCAGTCTCTATAGTTTCCATTCTACAATTAGGTTAACTCGAACCCATGACAGGGTGAAAGGCAGTGCTTGGGAAGTAACCACCCATAGCTGTAGAGACATTAAATGAAGGAATGTATCTGATATGTGTGATCCTGCATGGGCTTCAGAGCACTCTCTCTGTAGTAGTAGCTAACAGTAAGCTCAGCACTCAGGAAGGTCCAGTACAAAGAAATATGGCTCACAGCAAGCCATTTGCTTCTGCACCAGTTGGCCAAGGACTACTTCACTCAATCTGTGCCTTTCCACCACAACATGTGTCTCTCACATCCAACAATACCACAACGCCTCAATCCCATGATTCAATTCAATCCTAAAGGAAATGTTCAATCCTTTCTCTACCGTTGATAACTTATAATCTGTCACCTGGCTTTTCTCCAACCACACACGTCAATGTGTGTGTGTGTGGAGGTCAGGGAGGCTGTGGTTGCCTGGCAACACAGGGACAATGAGTGTACATGAGGTAGAGGGAGCACAGTGCTTTCCCCCCCACACATAACAGCAGAAGATGTGCTGTTTGATGGAGGGGGAGGGGGGGGGAGGGAGAGGGAGAGAGAGAGACAGACAGACAGACAGAGAGAGAGATCGCAGGTGGAGCGAGCTGCACAGGACACACTGCTGAATTAGAAACCCTATCAAGGTAGTTCAAAGCAAAGCACACATTTCATTCTGCTCATCAGACAACCAGCACAGACACTGTGTGTGAGCACTCCGGCTAAATATTAACAGGGAGTGAAGGGCCAACCAGAAATACTACCACGTCTTCCTATTGTCCTTGACACGAAGATACAGAAATCAGAAATGCCTTTTTATAATGAAAACAACTGTTCATCTTAATTCAAGGTTTTACAGACTCGGTTTGATCAAACACAGTGCAGCGTGCCCTTTATCTCGATATTAAAGGCCATCCTGGAGCTTTGAGCTTCTGTATTTTAGAATGAAATGGTGCACTGCCATTCATGCAGGAAAGTCCATAATCGGAAATTCGGAAAAATGTGTCGTTTAAAAGCGCAGTCAGCAACAACGAAGGCTCTGCTGCCCCTCTGCTTAAAGTAAAAAATAGGCACAGAGAGAAAAAAAGAAATCGCGTATAGAAATAAAAATGTTGATGCATTGATATTCGTTTTATAGTCGCATCGTAGCTGCTGAATCAGAATCTAATGGTGCGGTGCCTCCACAGAAGGCGAGGGCTGATCCCCATGCACATGCAGTATAATACACGTGTTTCCATATAGACACAGCTGGTCTACAGTCAGCATCTCTGGAATATGTGCCTCAGATCTGCTTGCACCTCTGCGACCCAAAAGGCCAAGAATATGAGTAATCATTAAACCTTGAGCTGAACCCTGGCCTGCTCCGTGAAATAACTACCAACAGCACAGACCGTTTCATAAGCAGCAAAGATAAAGAGCTACTGACAAGAGAAATATAAAATTGTCACCACTGACTAACGTGCCGTTATCAGTTCTGAAAGACAGTGTTGTAAAAGGAGAATACACGGGCAGTCCCACTGACACTGATAACACTAACAAACGTGGCATGTGTTAGTCTTTTGTGACCCTTGTTAATGCAATACCAGATAATACTAAATGTTGTTTGGTTGAAGCTTGAGTGTAATCATTAGCCTGCAGAAGGTGTGATGCTCCTCTTAGCCCTCTCCTGACACAACACGTACCTCTGGGGAGGTGGAACTGGGTTTGTGTACCAGTGTTAGTACATTGGCTCAGTGGCAACCAAATATAGTGTCAAATGAACTGCCTTTTATTCAAACGCTGCACATGGGACCATGCACCCTGAAATCCATTCTTCATTTGATTTCAGATTATGATCAGAAAAATCAGAATGTTTCCTTTGGCCCCGAGACATACAACATTTAACCAAACAACAAAACCATATATCACATTCACGAAAAGTGGATGCTGGGTAGGGGTGCACGATATTGAAAAAATGTGATATTGCGATATCGATAATGAATATTGCGATATCGATATTAATTTCGATATTTTTAAACATATGTAAAATTACCAAAGTTATGGGAAAACGCATCAAAATAGATTACTAACAAATAAAACAAGTTTTCTTACAACACAAGGTTTATTTCAACTGACGGTCATATTGGACTGGTCCAACATGAATATATAAATAAGGACCATGTCTACAGAACAGGACACGTTCTACTGGTTGGACAGTATAAATAGATAAATAAGGACCATGTCTACAGAACAGGACACGTTCTACTGGTTGGACAGTATAAATAGATAAATAAGGACCATGTCTACAGAACAGGACACGTTCTACTGGTTGGACAGTATAAATATATAAATAAGGACCATGTCTATAGAACAGGACACGTTCTACTGGTTGGACAGTATAAATATATAAATAAGGACCATGTCTACAGAACAGGACACGTTCTACTGGTTGGACAGTATAAATATATAAATAAGGACCATGTCTACAGAACAGGACACGTTCTACTGGTTGGACAGTATAAATATATAAATAAGGACCATGTCTACAGAACAGGACACGTTCTACTGGTTGGACAGTATAAATATATAAATAAGGACCATGTCTACAGAACAGGACACGTTCTACTGGTTGGACAGTATAAATATATAAATAAGGACCATGTCTACAGAACAGGACACGTTCTACTGGTTGGACAGTATAAATATATAAATAAGGACCATGTCTACAGAACAGGACACGTTCTACTGGTTGGACAGTATAAATATATAAATAAGGACCATGTCTACAGAACAGGACACGTTGTACTGGTTGGACAGTATAAATATATAAATAAGGACCATGTCTATAGAACAGGACACGTTCTACTGGTTGGACAGTATAAATATATAAATAAGGACCATGTCTACAGAACAGGACACGTTCTACTGGTTGGACAGTATAAATATATAAATAAGGACCATGTCTATAGAACAGGACACGTTCTACTGGTTGGACAGTATAAATATATAAATAAGGACCATGTCTACAGAACAGGACACGTTCTACTGGTTGGACAGTATAAATATATAAATAAGGACCATGTCTATAGAACAAGACATGTTGTACTGGTTGGACAGTATAAATATATAAATAAGGACCATGTCTATAGAACAGGACATGTTGTATCTGTTGGCTTAAAGCCAAAGTATTTCCAAGCTAGCGAGGAGGAGGCATTACCCTACAGTCACATTAGCTACAAGAGACAGAGACAAAGCGACAGGCTACCATTCATTTTCAATGGGAGTGGCCAGAGCCATAGAGATATAAATGTCATAGAGATTATAAATATATAATGTCTTTCTCTATCACTCTGGGAGTGACAGCCAATCAGAGTGAAGGCAGCGTGAGGGCAGCGTGACGTATGTAAGTGGCTCGAGTCGAAGAAAATAATTCAAGATGGCGGACAACGGCATTTCATCTCATATATTGTGTTACTTTTATCGAGAAATAAATACTTTTAAATCCAAACACATCGTTCTTGTGACTTAACAATACCTCTGAAGTAACTTTTAAGATGTGGTTTAAGGTAGCACCGGAGAATTTCTGTTTACTGTTGCCTAGCAACCAGGGGTAGGCTAGGCATGCCCAGGAGCGCCCACAAGTGAGTGCATGTCGCTCTCTTTAAGCTAATGTGACTGGAGGTTACTTTTGGCCTCTAAAGTTTCCTTTCAATCTCTGTTATTTCGTCGTCTCCCAGAGCAACACTCATTTTCTTACTTCTGTGTTCTTTCTGCTCCACTCTTCGCTCTCTCTTCAGCTCCTTTCTTTTCTTTCGCTCGCTTTTATGGTTCTGCGGAGGCTCCACGCAGCTGATGTTTATACGTGCTCTGGTGTGTGCGTCGAGCCGGCATGTGTGTGTGTGTGTGTGTGTGTGTGTGTGTGTGTGTGTGTGTGTGTGTGTGTGTGTGGTAGAGCGAGGAGAAGTGAGAGAGTGACGGTGATTATCTTCAGAGTGAGTAGTGACTCTAGAGTCCTAGTGAGAGAAACAAAGAGTCTCCCCTGTTCTTTCTGACCACGGTGGGAGATCTGGAGCAGGAGAAGTTAACTCTCTCCTTGATGTCATGTTGTTGATGGAGAAGGAGAACCAGGACATGAGTCGGGGGAAATACAACGCTACCAAGTGATGTGTATTTTTTCGAGAGGTGCATCAAAGAGTATAGACGTAACAAGAGGGGAAACTCAATGGAACTGCAGCTCCGCCATCTTGGACTGAATGTAACACAACGTTCTGTTGAGTTTCTCCTCTTGTTGCTTCTATACTCTTTGGGTACATGTCGGGCGGGATGCAACGCAAACAAAATATTGCGTAATTATCACGAGACTTTCTGTATAATATCGCGCAACGTGATATCGCAATAACGATATTGAGTCGATATATCGTGCACCCCTAATGCTGGGCAATCAATTCATTAGGTCCCCTTTTACATTCAGTGTTCCAAACAACCTACACTTTGATTTGGTTTTGCTTAACAGACTGAGGAACTAAAGAGTTCGTTAACCTGTTCAGTCGAGCCTCTGGGACTCTAAATCTTTAGTCCGTGTGATATTCTTCAGATAAAAGGGGAGGGGGTCTGATGTAATATTACCGGCCAGAGACAGCATTGTGTTAGTATACGCAGTTAGGAAACACACAATTAGGAAACAAGTGGTTGACCTGCAATCACTGAGCAGATCCGTATCAGTGCCATGCATGATTCCATACTGCATAACACCTTGGATTATAGATTGGAAATATAGACTACTAGGTATTGATTCATGAATGGGAAAAAGTATTCAATGATGTCAGAATTCAACAGGACAGACTCCAGGAGAGGATTGTTTGAGATGTTCCTCCCTATGACCACTGCACATAGAAAAGGTTACAAATGCAGACCAATAAAGACTAGAGTGGGACTTTAATCTGAGCACTTGTTTGCTCAAAGTTCAACCGTACCAAAACAATGAATCAGCAACTTCACTCTTCAGTCTATTTATGTTACTCCATGAACTGACAAGCAGCCACCAAATGGCAGAATTAAGCTTCAGACATCCAGCGCTTCTATTCATTGATGCAAAAATCCCATAAAATATTACCATAAAGCAGTTTTAATCATTGTTTATTTGATTGAACATGTATTACATTATTTAACCAGAAGAGTCCCATTGAAATCAAGACTCTCTTTTTCAAGGGAGACCTGGCCAAGACAGGCAGCAGCATGAATATAGACACAGACAGAAAATATTGATGGCAATACAACTAAGAACTCAGAACTTACCAGGTAGTCCAACTTCCCTGTTTCCTTTTACCCAATAAAGCTCTTTTCCTGTCAGTTCTCTGTAAACGATGAGGAGCTCCAGACAGACCGCTACAATCATCTGTTCCTCTTCGGATTCAACAACGTCAAGACATCAGGACCATCTAAACACTGATCTTTCAAGATAGCCTCACGCAAAGTTCTCGCTCCAGTTCAAATATTTATCATTCACGTCGCACTGACAAATGTGTTTTTGCATTGACTTTGTAATCGTGCCACTGGAAACGTTCAAAATCTCCTCAGTCTGAACACACCATTAATGATAATGATAATAACTCTTTTGGAAGGGTTTTGACCATTTTAACTGTGCGAGAGCAGTAAAAAAAATGCTTAAATGTAGCGTCAAGGCTGTGTAACAAATGCCACCAACCCATCCTCATCACTGCTGCAACAGCTTGAGACGTAAGGGACCATGAGCATCATATACTTCCATCATAATGTTCTCAGCTCTTATACACTAACCAAAACAACATGTTTATTACACATTCATCACTAGAAACACAAGTGCTGAGCTTCAGCTCAGATTAATCTTCATGTTCCCAGCTTTCAGATTTCTATATATGACATGTACAGTTGACCTGCTGTCTCCACCTATAGACCACCTGGCCCCCCATCTGAAGTGGTCTGGAACCGCCAGTGGGACAGTAAGGACTACCGTAGTGTCTAAAGGTCAGGCGATTCACAGTGAAGCCTCTCTAGTGTCCTGACACACAGCGAGGGGTTCACCAACAATGTGAACTAAATTATATTTACAATATATTTCTAATATGTGGACACAGACAGACAGAGCTGCTCCGACATGCCATTCATTAGGCGACCGACTGTGTGAGCCACGTGAGCTACCAAACACTACCAGCAGCTGTTTCATATCTGCATTAAATAAATATCAGCACACAATATATTGCATATGTAACACGTGTAACATTAACTGTAGCCACGTCGTCCTGTTGCTCAATCCAAACTCTCTCCTGCAACCGCGTGCATCAACGTGACACTGATAACACACATAGCCTGTAGATAACCACCGGCGGCTCGCCGTCAGCTAACCCCCCTTACCTGGAGCTAACGGAGCTAACGGGCTGCTTACCGTCTCTGTACCGGGGACCAGTCTTCACTGACAGCAGCGCCGGGGCTCCGGTAACATTACATCTGCTCGCGAGGTGACGCACCGCCCACTCTCCGTGACACTAGATTAGCTGTTGCCTTCAAGTGCTCCTCGTAAATAAAATATTCGCAGTCGAACCATCGGAGAAACGAATATTCGCGCCGTCAGTGGTTTAAAACCTGCATCGGTTCAACGCTTCCGACTACTTCACAGCGCTACCGTAACGCTATGTGCTCTCAGCGACAGCCTCCTCACTCGTCACATTTCCCGAATCCTTTTGGTTATGACCTTTCCGATATTACCGAGGCCAGCACAGCTCGCACAGCGGCAGTCTGAACCATGTCTATCATGGGTTTGTAGAAACCAGTTTGACAAAATCATCTGACGGTTATACCAGTGGCGATGGGTGGTGTGACGTGCTGATACAGGATGATGACGCAAGTTTGTAACCGTCATGCTAATTAGTCACTATGGCACGACAGCAACACAGGTTGTCTCTCTTACCTGTTCTACTGACGCACTCACATCACTGATACTGCTCATCAAGCTCCCGACGCATCCTCCAAAAACACGTTTATTACAGATTCATGACTCTCCATGTCTCCCCCAGTGCGCATCTGTGCACGCGCAGCTGCAGAGGCTGCTGATCACGTGTCTCTCTGGATTCACACCACAGGAGGCAGAATGAGGCTGTAAACATGGCATCTGACTGATTTACACATTAACTAAACTAGTGACTGGTTGGTCCTGTACAACCTGCCACAAATGCACTAAGGTAAACTGTGATCTACAGCTGCTTCACCATCAACACACGGACTCCAGGCGCTGCACCGCGTGCTGTAGTAACAGGCTAACTGGCGCCTCTGCTAATCAGAAGCACCAGAGCCCAATATCCACACGTTCTCATATCGTGTGTCAAACATGTTATCATAGAATCATGAATCATTTTGGGGAGGGAGGGGGGGTTTATTGTAAAAACATTTTGTGTATTAACAATGAATCATAAATCAGATACTCTCACTGAATGGAGTAAAGCCGTGTGCTGCAGGCAGGACAGCCCGTCCTAATTATTCAATCACCGCATATAGTTTGCGGTGAGCGTTGATCCAGTCCTCTGACAACCTGAGGAATATTATGTGGAGCAACTAAGCACCCTTTAACACAACATATTTTACATTCACAAGTGATTGAAAGTATTGTTACATTTCCCCAAAGAGCACACCAGCTCCCATCAGTCCGTGGTCAGAGGCACTACATGTTAGACTTCAAACCTGAGTCAAAGAGACTTTAGGTCCTGCTGAGGTCTCCCAGCTTGTAACCAGATGTGTATATTAAATATGACTCTGCCAAAGGAACAGACAAATTAAACATTTGGTTGTCAGTATTTGCTCCTTAAGAAATGCAGCATGGTTAAAGATGCTGCCGAGTGTCCATGTTGCATGCGTTCCTCCTCAGTTCAGTAGTCTGATGATGGAGTTAATGTCTGTGTTGCGAAACCCAGGGTTCCCCAGGTCCTTCAGGAGCCCAGCCTTATCCCTGGCAGCATGGCGAGCCACTGACAGCTTGAAAGGCAACAGGAAGTTGTTGGCTGCCCGGAAGCCCTTACCAACCGAGTAGATCTCGTGAATCAGGTCCTCCAGACAGATGATGCCGTGTTTACCTGAGAAACAAGAAGAGGGAGAGATGGAAGGACACGCTCAACACCAGCTGTAGTACTCATATACCTCCCATACAACTCACCTGCTTCCACACAGGGCTTTAAAATCATAGAAATAGAGAGAATAGAACGGACATTAAACTGTTTGCCGTGGTAATTTGACTAGTCCAGGAGGAAATGGCAACTGTCGTTGGCATGGTGACAACAAGTGTCACACTCACTCCTTGTATCATTTAATGAATAGAATTTGAAATCTTAGCAATCCTCAATCCCCCTCTAGCAGCAAGAGAGCAGACACAGAAGACTCTGCATGCTTGGCTACACATGATAGGAGGAAAAAATGCGATATGCGATAACGTCGTTGAATATCGCGATAACAATATTACATAAACAGATATTGTAGTCATCTTATTTCTGCTGCTTTCAGTACTGTGCAAAAATACAACAAATTGCTTGTTGAATTAAAAAGAAAAATTCCAACATTTTATTGAACATTGAATTAAACAAAAAAATTCACCATTAAAAAAATATGGCAGTTACATTTTAGAGTGTAGTTTTCTACTGATATTCTTTCAACTTACTAAAACAAATCAGCGTCTTTCGCAACATGTTGCTGCCTTTCGTGATGTGTGCATTGCGCAAGTTGATATCGTCAGAACTCTATAAAAACGATATATTGTGCAGCTCTGGTTTATACGGAGGTTTATGTGGAAGTTAGCGTGCTCAGGTCACGGTCGGGTCTTTGCAATGGTACACGAAAAATCGGCCGCCGCACTGACCATCCTGCTCTGCTGAATTGATTGGGAATGTCATGCTGCGCTCCAAATCTCTTTTTTATATGTCAGTCTGTACAGCTGCTGCCCTCACTAAGTACGTACTGTTGCATGCAGTCTGCAAAATATCAGGACATACCAATTCATAACACTGAGCCTTGAACTTTTACCTTATTGGTGATATTTGCTGTGCAAAGGATTGTAGGTCAAAACAGCCAGAAAAGCATGCTAGCGTGCATAATGTGAGCAGATGCAGCAGGACATCCTGGTAGGGGTGGAACTACACACTCAACACACCATTGGATCAGTGTCCGAAACTAATAAACAGAGTGGTAAGAGACATATACCACTATATCTATACGGACTGGTTGGTTATATCGGCCGTCCTAAACACAGAGTATACTAGGCAGACGCACAGCTGACAACCTCGCAGGTGGATACGGGCTAAAGGCTACACACACAGCACGTTGCTGTGGGCTTGTGTCGGTCACACAAGCGGTTTCAGGAAAGTGGCTGCATGTGTCACGACAATGCACAGAACATCAACACCGGGTCAAGCCTACAGCTGTCTGCGGACACGGAGTGCGGAGAGTGTGTCAGAGCCTCCCGGACGGGTCAACTGAGACGGTGTTGCCTGCTTGTCGGTTAACATTTCATTTCATTGTGCTTTATTTTGGAAAGCTGGCTGACTCCAAAATACTGGCCAAACAACTAGCCTGAGGTAAACGCCGTTTATCAGTAGACAAAAGTGACGTGGTGGTTGGAGTTCCGGTGCGTGTGTTTGGGTCAGTGAATGTTTGCGTGTGCGTGTCTGCCCCCCCCTACCAACGAAGCTCTGACATGCAGACAGAGGAACAGAAGAAAGTAGCTGCAACTTCACCAAAATGAAGACTGAAAAAGAACTATAGTGGTACAAACATTTACTCGCCATGTGGCGGATAGCACTCTGAGATTTACTCTCCAAACGGAAAATGTACCTGCATTTGTCGCCTGCCGAGTGTTAATTTTGGACCCTGGATTAGATACAATTCAGTGACATCTGAAGTCTGAAAGTAGATTATGCCCTAGGCCATTTAAAAATTGCATTGCCATTATTTTATCATCTCAACCGGTTGTAATCTTTACATTTATATCTATTTTTAAACCATTCACCATGCAGCGTTACATCCTGGTGCATCTGACACATGACTGTGACTGTGACTTACTGAATCTTTTTCTGGCAAACTAAATAGTAAGTTAGTGTGGCTACTGGAACACACAGTTCTACTCTCATTCTATTTATATGGTTTCACCCTTGATTAACAGTGTACATCCTTGAAGGAACTGCAAAAAAAAAAAACTTATTCACACGTTTTCCACAAAAGGCAAAGTGACCGGACATCAACCATTTAACTGTTCCCTCCTGGTCAGATCTCATGCCTTGGTATAATATGCATGTTGTGGTAGAAGTGTTTGAGCATACACTGGCTTTGCATTCCCCTTTGAGTGATATAAATATACTGTATATATACACAGTGGTGCTCATAAGTTTGTGAACCCATGCTAAAGTTGTCTAAACAGAGGAATAATAAAAAAAAATAATCATCTTTTGGAAATTGATCTTAATACCTTAATTAAAAAAAAAAAAAAATAGGAAAATCCAACCTTGAGGACACCAATTTTCTTTGTGAATGAATAATTTATCATAAATAAATAAATGTTCTTCATTAAAATACAGGGGGCATAATTATACATACCCCTATGTTAAAGTCCCATAGAGGCAGGCAGACCTTTATTTTGAAAGGCCAGTTATTTCATGGATCCAGGATACTATGATCCTGATAAAGTTCCCTTGGTCCCCCCATCATCACATCCCCTTCACCATACCTAGAGATTAACATGGTTGTATTTCAGTAAGTCTAATAGCTGTTTGAGTTGCATTGAGAGATGATTTCATGGAAAGTACCCCATGTCAATCTGTAGGTATGGTGAAGGGTATGTGATGATAAAATCTGGATTCAGCTGATTGCAAGTTTAGGTTCATTGACATGAGTGAAGAGACTTACCCATGTGCGTCTCAATCAAGGTGTTGTCTGTGAGAGGAACTCTCCTCCGGCCAACCCTGGTCTGTCCTCTCTTCAGAATAAGCTCACGAACAGACTTCAAGTTGGGAAATCTGTTGGAAACATTAGCATGGGTTTACGACACACACAACAAACCCGACACACGTGATCTGAGCTCCAGTTGTTCAGGCATCACTCACCCCCAGGCCACGTACGGCTCCAGCACCTTCATCATGGCCACAGAGGTCTTGTTGATTCTGACGAAGGCCCCGCTGAAGATCTTCCTCAGCCTCAACATCTGGACCACCTTCATCACTTTGGGACTGACACCTTTAACCCTAACAGGAGAGGATCATCCATGTTGACCAAACTGGAATAGCGTTTCATTATGCACAGTTTTAAATCTCATCTTCTATTCTTCAGTCAGCTCAGTTGCAGACAACCTGTTTCCAGCATGTATTGTCAGAGTAAAGTCAGGAAAAGCCCCAGGAGCCAGTAAAACACCTTTGACAGGCAAGACAGAAAGGAAAAGATGGCAATGCAATCCCAGCTAAAGTGATGCAGGGCTCTGTAGCACGCAGTATGAAGCCTGCTTTCAAATATAGGAACATGTCCTCTACTGAGATGGATGCAAACATGGACAACCGCTTTGAGCTTTTCACGAACAGCTCATGTGAAAAGCTCGGTCTGAGTCAGAGTACTCACTCTCTGATGCGGACGGCGAAGGCGAGCCTGTTCTTGGCAGGAGGCAGAGGGGGGGGCGGCCTGTGCTCAGACCTCCGGATACGAGTTTCATCACGATGACCCTTGTGGCTGTCTTTCAAGAAGTCCTCCAAACGCTTGAACTTCAATGGTTTGCCTTTAGATACCTGGAATAGAACAGAAACCCCATGTCAGAACACAGCAGTGGGTAGAGATGGCTACATGTGGTCTGCTGCTTCCACCGGTCTATCATCACTCACCTTTCTCTTCTCAAGCAGGGCAAGCTTGGCCTGAGTGGCTTTGATAGCCTGGTACGCCTTCCTCTTCTTCAGGAGATACTCAGGAACTAACTTGATCACTTTCTTTGATCTGACAACACACACACACACACACACACACACACACACACACACACACACAGTCAGATGTGAATCAGTCAGCTTCAGAGAGTTAACTTCTGTTATGATTTAACACTAGAAATCAAACTGAAATTAACTGATGCCAACTCAGTCCGTGAACATGGCATCAGCTCCCTGTTAGCTAAACAACAACTAACTAGCTAGCTAGCTAGCTAACTAACGTTAATGCAAGTAACGTTAACGTTTTATGTGAGAAAGTGCCTTTTCTAACCACGGGACCGGTAAATACGGGCCTGGATGTAAGCAGTAAAACAGCACCTTCTTAAAAAGACTGGAAATAAACCAGCTGTCCATACAGAAAGAACGGATGGACTTAGATATCATTTAAAACAAATACATACTCTGCTTCGGCCATGATGAAATCAGGAGACTCGCCAGTCGCTCGATGATGATGTCACACCCCCTCGACGCTGTACGGCCTTACAGTGTGCTTAGTGTGCTCACACTGCCGCCCAGCGGCCAGCAGCAGCCACTGCTGGACTCTACTGCTGGACTCTACAGCTGGACTGATTCTACTGCTGGACTGACTCTACTGCTGGACTCTACTGCTGGACTGACTCTACTGCTGGACTGACTCTACTGCTGGACTCCACTGCTGGACTGACTCTACTGCTGGACTCACTCTACTGCTGGACTCTACAGCTGGACTGATTCTACTGCTGGACTGACTCTACTGCTGGACTCTACTGCTGGACTGACTCTACTGCTGGACTCACTCTACTGCTGGACTCTACTGCTGGACTGACTCTACTGCTGGACTCACTCTACTGCTGGACTGAATAGCTGGACTCACTCTACTGCTGGACTCACTCTACTGCTGGACTCACTCTACTGCTGGACTCTACTGCTGGACTGAACAGCTGGACTGATTCTACTGCTGGACTGATTCTACTGCTGGACTCACTCTACTGCTGGACTCACTCTACAGCTGGACTGACTCTACAGCTGGACTGACTCTACAGCTGGACTGACTCTACTGCTGGACTGACTCTACTGCTGGACTCTACTGCTGGACTGACTCTACTGCTGGACTCACTCTACTGCTGGACTCTACTGCTGGACTGAACAGCTGGACTGATTCTACTGCTGGACTGACTCTACTGCTGGACTCTACTGCTGGACTGACTCTACTGCTGGACTCACTCTACTGCTGGACTGACTCTACTGCTGGACTCACTCTACTGCTGGACTCACTCTACTGCTGGACTGACTCTACTGCTGGACTCACTCTACTGCTGGACTGACTCTACTGCTGGACTGACTCTACTGCTGGACTCTACTGCTGGACTGAATATCTGGACTGACTCTACTGCTGGACTCTACTGCTGGACTGACTCTACTGCTGGACTCTACTGCTGGACTGACTCTACTGCTGGACTCACTCTACTGCTGGACTCACTCTACTGCTGGACTCACTCTACAGCTGGACTCTACTGCTGGACTCTACTGCTGGACTGACTCTACTGCTGGACTCACTCTACTGCTGGACTCTACTGCTGGACTGACTCGCTGGACTGACTCTACTGCTGGACTCTACTGCTGGACTGAATAGCTGGACTGACTCTACTGCTGGACTCACTCTACTGCTGGACTGACTCTACTGCTGGACTCTACTGCTGGACTGACTCTACTGCTGGACTCACTCTACAGCTGGACTCACTCTACAGCTGGACTGAACAGCTGGACTGATTCTACTGCTGGACTGATTCTACTGCTGGACTCACTCTACTGCTGGACTCACTCTACAGCTGGACTCACTCTACTGCTGGACTGACTCTACTGCTGGACTCTACTGCTGGACTGACTCTACAGCTGGACTGACTCTACTGCTGGACTGACTCTACAGCTGGACTCACTCTACAGCTGGACTGACTCTACTGCTGGACTCTACTGCTGGACTGACTCTACAGCTGGACTCTACTGCTGGACTGACTCTACAGCTGGACTGACTCTACTGCTGGACTGACTCTACAGCTGGACTGACTCTACTGCTGGACTGACTCTACTGCTGGACTCTACTGCTGGACTGACTCTAATGCTGGACTCTACTGCTGGACTCTACTGTTGCCCAGAGACCACAGGGGGAAATGAGCTCTGTAGCTAACTCTGGCACATTCACACTGAAGTGGAAACTGAAATGTTGATTAATGTGCACTCTCCCTGAAGAATAAATAAAATATAAAAAAGATGTCTCATTAATAAATCTGTGAAAAAGTGTCCTGAGATAACTCTTGCTATGATTTGATACTATAAATGAAATGGAATAATAGAATTAGCCTAATAAGGGAATAATGAAGTGAAGAGTAAAAAAGTCTATAATTGAAGTAATGAAGTAATTGCAATTTAAATGTTACACAAAGTAAGAAAACTCCCAAAAAGATTTTGATGATGTGACAGCCCTCCTCCTCCTGCTGTCTGGTTCCTTCTCTGGTTTGGGCTGTCCTGCAGGTCCCTGGGCCCAGCCAATCAGATGGCTAAGAGAGAGAGAGAGAGAGAGAGACAGAGAGAGAGACAGAGAGAGCGAGAGAGACAGAGAGAGAGAGAGAGAGAGAGACAGTGGTGCTGTGTATGAAAGAAATCATTTCTGAAAGTTTCACAGCGGTTAGGTTCTAAAGCACGGTGAGATCAAATGTGTTGTTGGGTTTTTAGATGAGCTGGACAGGCACACAGAGCTGCAGGCATAGCCTTAGATTTGGAAACTGTGAGTCTGCCAGGCATTGGATTGTACAGTAGGTCACAGCAGCCTTTCTTTCCAGAGCTGTGGATCTTCATCCACACCCTTCACATGTACCTCTCCTGCAGTCTGTGCTTCATCCTCTCGCTAGGAAACCAACACTGGGAACGCCTCATCTGTATGAGGTCGTAGCTCTTTGCATTGTGGATAGATCCGAGCAGCCCTTAGGTTACTGCAACACATTCCTCTGACTCAGTGATGTTTATGTGTCAGCAGAAGAATCATCAACTGACCGTATTACTGCAGACAATCCCTGCTTCTCCAATATCTGGTTCCATTCTTTGGAGATCTTGTCTTAGGTTGACAGCAAATGAAGAAGAGCACAAAGAGAAGAGAGTGAAACATCCAGCCTACTGCAGACACACCCTTCTTCTCCAGGACGGGGCCCCACTCTGCTCTCCAGGGCTTGGGGGCCGGTACTGTAGAAGGACACAGAGTCACACAACAGGGAATTGCCATGATGTCACCATCCTAGATTAGATTTTTTTTACCCCCTTTTACTCCCAGATGCTCCCAGGTCTCAGATTGACATGTGCTGCAGGCTCTAGTGGTCTCTGAGCAAGCTTATTTAAAAGGGGAGTATGGCTATCTTTTATAGATTTGTGTGGCATTTTAAAACCACTACATAGTGATAGTGAGTGTCTTTTCTAAAGCAAAGTCATTTATGAAAACAAAATAGAGATTGATGGAACTTGCAGCTCTATTACAAAAAGAAGCACAAATACAAATATAAGTGTAAACACACATTATGTAACGTACTACAATAACAGCAATGCACTGGTAAAATGTTAGTTTGGAATTTTTACTTTAAAGGGGCGCTCCGATGTTTCATATGATTGATCCTGTATTCTGTATAATTTGAAACCCAAAAGGACCATTTTTGATTACTTATTGATTTTTTTTTTGATGTATTATTTTTATTTACTTATATATCATACTGTTTTGTTTTAATTAATACATATATATATATATTTTTGTTTTGTGTGTACATGTAATTTTGATACTTAAGTGATGCATGTAATATAAGTGCATACAAGTTCAATCAATACTAGGTTGTTGAATGGTACAGTAATATTGTTGCAGGGGGGAGGGTATGATGTTTATACTTGTAATATTTCTGTTCACCTATGCTTCTGAATTTATGTGCTTTGTACACTATCTCTCTATGTATAAATATCAATAAAAAGACTTGGAGCAAAAAAAGAAAACAAAAAAGGGGCGCTCCCCTGATTTTACAAATGAAGATCAGTTCTCTTCTGACGTTGTATGCAGCATGTCTTCTGTAGCTCTGGAGCAAGTCTGGGATAATAACCCTGATGATGTCATCGGGGGTTATCTGAGCTTACACATTACTAAAGGAAAGTATACAATATGTTATACACTTACCTTTCACACAATTAGCCTACACACTCAAACTCTGAGGCTTTGAGTCTAGTGTGCACTAATTTAAGTATACCCAAAAACATCAGTATTGAAATAAATTAGAAAAGGGTGTGACTTGTGAGACAGCTACAGAAATATTTGGGGGGAAAGTGAGTATAACATTTGTGGAAGAAAAAAGAGAGAGACAGCAAGAGAGAGAGAGACAGAGAGAGAGAGAGAGAGAGAGAGAGAGAGAGAGAGAGAGAGAGAGAGAGAGAGAGAGAGAGAGAGAGAGAGAGAGAGAGAGAGAGAGAGAGAGAGAGAGAGAGAGAGAGAGAGAGAGAGAGAGAGAGAGAGAGAGCCAGAGAGAGAGAGAGAGAGACAGAGAGAGAGACAGAGAGACAGAGAGAGAGAGGAGAGAGAGAGAGAGAGAGAGAGAGAGAGAGAGAGAGAGAGAGAGAGAGAGAGCAAGAGAGAGAGAGAGAGAGAGAGAGAGAGAGAGAGAGAGCCAGAGAGAGAGAGAGAGAGAGAGAGAGAGAGACAGAGAGAGAGCTAGAGCAGAGAGCAAGAGAGACAGAGAGAGAGAGAGAGAGAGAGAGACAGAGAGAGAGACAGAGACAGAGAGACAGAGAGAGAGAGAGAGAGAGAGAGAGAGAGCCAGAGAGAGAGAGACCAGAGAGAGAGAGAGAGAGAGAGAGAGAGAGACAGAGAGAGAGAGAGAGAGAGAGAGAGAGAGAGAGACAGAGAGAGAGAGAGAGAGAGAGAGAGCCAGAGAGAGAGAGAGAGAGAGCAGAGAGAGAGCAGAGAGAGAGAGAGAGAGAGAGAGAGGCAGAGAGCAGAGAGAGAGCCAGAGAGAGAGAGAGCAGAGAGAGAGACAGAGGCCAGAGAGAGAGAGAGAGAGAGAGCAGAGAGAGACAGAGAGCCAGAGAGAGAGAGAGAGAGAGAGAGAGACAGGGAGAGAGAGAGCCAGAGAGAGAGACAGAGAGAGAGAGAGAGAGAGAGAGAGAGACAGAGAGAGAGAGAGAGAGAGAGAGAGAGCAGAGAGAGAGAGACAGAGAGAGAGACAGAGAGAGAGAGAGAGAGAGACAGAGAGAGAGAGAGAGAGAGAGAGAGAGACAGAGAGAGAGACAGAGAGAGAGAGAGAGAGAGAGAGCCAGAGAGAGAGAGAGAGAGAGAGAGAGAGAGAGAGAGACAGAGAGAGAGAGAGAGAGAGAGAGAGAGAGAGAGAGAGAGAGAGAGAGAGAGAGAGAGAGAGAGAGAGAGAGAGAGAGAGAGAGAGAGAGAGAGAGAGAGAGAGAGAGAGAGAGAGAGCCAGAGAGAGAGAGAGAGAGAGCCAGAGAGAGAGAGAGAGACAGAGAGAGAGAGAGAGAGAGAGAGAGAGAGAGAGAGCTGGGCGGCAGCAGCGTCGTCAGTGCGTGTGTTTTTCACGGAGTTTCCTCTCCAACAGCAGCTCGGCTCCTACACTACAGCAGACTGTCGGAGCAGCGAAGCCCTTCTCCGTCCGAGTGGACACTTTCTGACTGACTGACCGTTTCTCTTCGAGGTTAGTCCCTGTCTATGAATATGTAGTCTGTGAATCCACTTGATGTTTACTCGGTTTACATGGCTGCTTTCTGTACTGCGTACTGCGCTGGGACGCGGCTCACTGCAGTTACGTTCCAACTTCCAAAGAAATCTGCAATATTCAAATAATGTAAGTTCTAACTTTTATGTAGCCTAGCCTATGGCTTTATGTTAGCCTGTTCTGGTAAATTAGTTGCGACTGTATGGCTATCACTGTTTCTAAAGTGCAGTTTGTAGTGACTTTATTTAGCTTTGAAACTTCTGCTCCAGTGATCTCCCAATGGTTTGTCTTATTACTAATATTAATAATGTTACTGTATGTATGTGTCTGTGCTGCTCACTGAATGAGCTCTGGAGATATCCTCTCAGTGTTCTCAGGACATGAGGACAGTTACAGATGTTACAGAATAGAGTCGCTATTTAAAGAGCTTTGGTCTGGACCAAGTGCGAAATATGTCTGACAAAAAGAATAAATTAAGCAATTAAAAATGAACCAGGACACATGAGTGCATACTAGCCTGTGATGTATCTGATGCAAATTAGGCCACAGCCTCTAAACAAAATAAGAAAATGTGAAGTGAAATCTCCTCTGCAGCATGGAACTTAGCCTAAGGCTTAACCTAAATATGTAAGTCCATAAGGGTCACTTCCAATTGAGTATTTAACAGTTGAAGATATGAGCTGATTGGGAAAGGCGGCTCAGTAATGTGTTATGATGATAATAGCTCAGCACAGTACACTGGCAGCCCGAAGGCAGAAGCACTGGTTGATGAAGTGCACATTCATTTGAATGGGATTTGTTTCTGAGGCTCCAGTGTCTTCAGGTGACGTCAGGGTCCATGCAGCCTGGAGGGATCCTCACTAAAACCAGGACTCTTTTCGTTTTAGGGTGACTTCCTCCACTAAAGATGAACCTAATGAGACAATGTGGAGCTGGGGTTTTCTGAAACCTTTAGAATAATATAGACTGACAAGAACAGACAGCTACCTGAAACAAAACCTTAAGCACATAGTATTCCCCAGTTCTCAGAGGTTCTACAGTATTAGATGGACGTCCCTGCCTGCTAAATGTCCAAATCTTTCAACACAACTAGTTTGTATAATGCAGGTTTTCTGTAGTCTCCAAACCTGTCTGAGTAAAGGTTACCATGTAAAGTAGTCTGGCCTCCAAAGCGCGCTGGAGGAGGGTCTGGCTAGTCCACACAGCATTCCTGGATGGGAGGTAAACGTGCTCTGGTTTATTGGCATTTCTTTACATCAATCACAATCATCTTGGGCGGGGCTAATCACCAGAGAAAAGCCGCGGTGTCTCCGTAAAATAGTCTCAGGAAGGAACTTGTTTTGGTGGAACATGTGTACGTTCAGAAGTAGTTTTAGTCGTGCAACAGAAAACTCAGATTGGACAGATAGTCTAGCTAGCTGTCTGGATTTACCCTGCAGAGATCTGAGGAGCAGTTAACCATAGTCCTCACAAATCCACCAGAGGTTAGAACGCCAACACAGAGACAGAGGAAGGGGACGGACATCCGGTCTAAATGAGTGAAATCCAGCGGATTTTCTGGCGGCAACGGAGCAATCCCGGAAGTGGACCGTCGTGGATACAGACTACATGTAAAGTGACCACAGTAAATGAAACCAGAACTTGAAAAAACTGAACAGGTAACTTTACCTCTGATGACATCATCAGGGTTATTCCTCCAGAGCCACAGAAGACTTTATGCAGCTGTTCTCTCAGCAGGCTGAGTAGCACCCCTCATGCTGACTAAATGAGCTTTAATACTTTAATATGTAAATAAAATAAGTGGCGTGGCCAGCAACAGAAACAGCACTGTGAAATGATGGCATTATCAGCCTGGTCTCCAGGAGCTACTGAATTCATGTGGGGCTGCAGCTAACTATTATTGTCATTGTCGATTAATGTGTGGATTATTGTCTGGATGAATGGATGAGTTGTTTGGTCTCTAAAATGTCACAAAATGGTGAAAAATGTGGATCAGTGTTTTCCAAAGCCCAAGATGACGTCCTCACATGTCTTGTTTTGTCCTCAACTCAAAGATATTCAGTTTCCTGTCCCAGAGGAGAGAAGAAACTAGAACATATTCACATTTAACAAGCTGACATCACACAAGTTTGATTTTTTTCAACTAAAAATGACTCAAACCAATTAACCAATTAATGTAATAGCTGACAACTAATGGATGGATCTTTGCAGCTCTAGCTGTGAGATTAAGTTATGATGATTCATCCATCTTTCCTGATTTAGTCATTCCACTTTGCTGTTAAAAGCCTACGGTCTCCTGCTGTGTGTGAAGCCTGTGAATGCACCACGCAGTTAGAGTCTGAGCGGCCTCCGTCTGTCTGTCTGCTCGTGTCCCCGGGGAGCTGATAGCGCGAGGTCAGAGGTCACCAGGTGTGTAATGGGCACGTAATGGGCCACAGGGCGGGAAGGGTGGGGGGGGGGGCACTGTGTGAGAGGCGATTATTAGATTTGTCTGTCAGATGGTGAAATGATGCGTGTTGTAATGAATAAAGATGCTAATTCCCATGATGCTTTGTGAGTGAAAATCAATATTAAACGTTAAACTGTCACATTAGTTTAACCATTACAATATATGAAATCTGTGATATTAATGCTGTGTTTCAGGATCAGATATCCACTTTAAAGCCTTTAAGGGGGGGCAAGCTCTGCTTGCTAGAGGCACTGGAGGGGCAAATGAAAGAAAAGGAGCTTTCTGTGGTATGTTGCCTTGCAGGGGCTCTAAATCCCACTGAAGCCTTTAGTGGTAGCTTGAAACAATTAAGTGTACAGCCATGCACACTCCCTCGCTCTTTCTCCCACAATGCATCAGCTGTCATTCAGTTCTCTACGGCCATGCACCGCTCCTCGCTCTTTCTCCCACAATGCATCAGCTGTCATTCAGGGCAAAGGGTTAAACAAGTATTAGTGTACGGTCGCTTTTTTCAAGAGCAATGTAAAAAGAGACAAAAAGCTAGTGCAGTGTGACAGCGCCTGTACTTTATAAGGGGTGGGGGGTGCTCTGCCCCACAGCTGACGCTCAGCTCTCTCCAGCTGGAGATGAGACACCCAGGGCAGCTCCACCTCCTCCTGCTTGTTCTCATGTTCAGTACGTGGGAGACAAACAGAGAAAGACACTATTAATAATGTTTGTCTGGTTATCATTTCTCTGACTGATAACTCCAACTTGGATTTTATTTTCTTAGTTTTTGCTCATCATATTTGTTAGTTACAGTATAATAGCCCTGTAATCATCCAGTTAATGGTTGAGATCTGGAACACAGCAACCTCACTAAGAAAAAGCCAGTTGGGTCAGTTGGTCAGTCCGTGAGGATCATGACCCCCCCCCACGGGGTCCAACATCACTTTGACAGGATGCAAGGTGTTTAACAGAATAGGACAGAAAAAGTGAAGTGTCAAGTCTTGAATCAATAATAATAATACAATGCACTCTTTAAGGCTGATGCAATTGCAATTTTGTTGTGCTTGCATAAGGACAATGATTTTCTTGGATCTTCTTGAATCTTGAATAAAAAAAGTATTTGTAACACAACATTTTTCTTAGGAAATTAGGCTACTGAGTAATTTGTACCCCTTAAGGTCCTATAAAACTTAAAAAATAACAACGCAAGAATGAAAATCTGTAAACAAGAGGTCACAAACCAAGAAGGTGAGGAACCACTGCTCTGAATCACTTTGGAGGTAAAACTAACATGGAGGACACCCTGAATGTGAATAATAATCATACACAATCACAGGATCAGTCTGTAAATGGTGACGGATCCTTACAACAGACAGTTTAGGTAATCTATTAACACTTCACCTTGGTTCTCTCGTTGTACCATTAGACTTCTTTTTAGCACAGGTCAATTATATTATTCCCAATATGATTGTTATTAGTCATTCCTATTGGTGTATTATTACAGATAGGAATGATTGCCAAATCTACAAAAATAATTGTACTTTAACAAAGTGGGAGGGTCCATGTGAGTTTGTACCCCTGACGACCACAGGTGGTCTCACGGTGGTGTTGTGGTAATTGCTAGCCAACGGGTGGGGGACTCATTGTAAGGTCCCCGTCAAAGGATGGAGGCTCTCTCTGCGGAGCCCAGGGGGCCTTTTCTGCTCCGTGCTCCTGGACAATGAAGCCGGGCCCGGGAGGTGATTAGGGCTACCAGACTGGCACAGCTCCTCAACCTCCGAGGCTTTGGGAGGCTTGTCTTCTTTGTTGCGCTGCAACACAGGCCTACTTAACCAAGTGCTTCTCGTACTTAGTACTATATATACTATAAACAATGTGTGAGATTGTTGGTAGTGATGCTCAGGCCTAGTCCATACGTATACTGATAGTTTTATAATGTAGCGTTCTCTATGCGTGTTGGCCTTTAGTTTGATGACCCTGACTATGTCCAAATCAAATTTCATTTGACATACATGTTACATGTCTTTGAGAAATGTAAAGGGAAAGTCAGCTTTAATGACAGGTCAACGATGATTATTTGATGACATTTTAACAGCTGGCCAATATTTTAATATTTTCACCCAGCTGGACATTGTATGCACTAGTGGAAAACCCTGAGCTGGTATTATACAGGAACTTTGATAAGATGTTCTCATTGTAACAGGAACACCAGTGTCTGCAGACACCACACATCATCATCCTGACCATGGGACTGCTCCGAGTTTCCCTGGGAAATCTCTGCACAAAATGCACAAATGCTTGGCAGTGATTAAACAGATAACATAGCCGTAAATATTTGCTCTGTATTCTCTGGGGTATTTATGGCCCATTTTGTCCACCACACATGCTTCTGTCAGCACAGACCTCTATGCCTCGCCCGCTACACCGAGCTAGCACTGAACTGATCTTGGGATTAGTGACGGGGTCAAAGTATTGTTTTAATCTGGTTCTGGCTCTCTGTCCCTAACTGGTGCAGGAAAGACAGATGGCTGAGTTTTGAGTGGAATCGGAGGGTGGGGGGGCCTTCCATTCTGACCACTTTCTTCACACTCATCATATAGTCATATCCCTGATCCCTCACATGCAAAGTGTACAGAGGAAAATAGCTGTGCTGTGGTCTGTATCTGTGTTCCTTCTGCACTCACATTCACTACTTTGGTTTTTAGTGTTGTGATGAGAGAACACTCTCCGACCAAAATGCATCTCCACTCCTGGGGGGAGAGGGGCATCAGAAGACTAATGGCCGTTTTACAGTCGCTGCAGCCGAGCGACCACCACGCGCGAGTATAAACAGTTACGGCACTCCCATGACGTCACACTGACAGGTGGGCTGCGGCGAGTATACCCCACGTTTGACTTTTAGTAGTTTGTATTTATGCAGGACCCCCATCATGCTGGAACTAGACTATCTATACTAGAATATATATTATGCTCTATATCTCATGTATCTAATTATAAGATTAGATTATTTGTAGAGTTTTAGAGTGTAAGTAAACAAACAAAAGTAAATGTATTCTCTATGTAAATTCAAATATTAGGACTGAGCTGTGTGAAATGATCCTACCAGCCTCCTCCAGTTCTACAGCCTTCATATTGCAGCATTGGTGTTAAAAAGTTCTGTGACTGGCTGCAGTCCAATCTTCTCTTCCATTGTCCACTTCCTCTTTCTGCTCCACCCGCTGTGTGTTCTCTATATGCAAGGGACATTTGTTATTTCTGTAATGTCAGCCAGTCTGGAGAAATGCACTATAAGAATTTGAACATATTACAGCTCTGTTATTATTCCTAATGCTGGTGACAACAAGCCAGGGGTTCCATTATCCCGTTCCAAATCTTTCTGTCAAAATGATCTTTTGATGGTGTTTTGAATGTTTCATCCTCAGTGCAGAGGTTGGTTTCCAGCTGGATGTGTAGGCCTCCTCGAGGGAAATTTGATACATTGGTTTCAAAGGTGGTGTTTAAAGTGTGAACAGCGCTTCATTTTTCACCATTGGTAAAGAACATATGATGTAATATGAGAAGCTGGCTTTTTTCTGGGAGGGGGGGTAGTTAGAAGTCTAAGGGCCCTGACACACCAACCCGATTATCGGCCGTCTGATAGTCTGGCGAGGTCAGTGACTCGAGTCTGTTCGGTGTGTTCCGTGTAATTTTTTGGGGGACAATACAGATTAGCGCCGCCTGCTGTTATGGAGACGTATTACGTTTCGCACACGCGCAGAACGTACGCTCAAGTCGGCTTCGCCTCAGTGTGTTTTGAGGCATTTTTTTGGACATCGGGGACCCGACTGATCAGTCCGACTGGCATTACTGCCGACGGTTGGCCGTCTGGTAGGTGTGTAACATTAGACATTAGAAAGCTAAGGCTTTGTCCCCAAAAGTCACCATCTAAGACCTTTTTTTTTATTGCTGGGTCCTGTTACATTTCCCTGCTCCCTTCAGCTAATTATTTGTAGACTGTAATCCAAAACCTATTATCTGGAGCAGTTTGGGGAGTAACTAATGGAAAGCAGAAAAAATGCAACACAACATTCCTTTTCTGTCATGTAGGTTAAAGGCCGTTGTTTGCTTGGGGTCAGTGAGCGGCTCACATCACATCACTTCCTCGTTGGCCAGATCTGAAATCCTCACACCCACAAACGTGAATGAAACCTTCTGTGGTTAGGGCTTTGAATGGGCTGCTGTTGGAGATGTTGACAGGCGGGCACTAGCAGCTACATTCCTGGCATGCTTTGGATATCAACTGCTGATGCACAGCTGCCTGCTCGCTATCAGTCATGGAGGCTGCTGACAGCTGGGTTCAATGCAGCATGGTGAGCAGAAAGAAGAAGACACACCATGGGCGCCATTGACTCAGCATTACTAAGCAGCTAAACACTGGTTTGAAAGGTGTAATTCAGGGCTGTCATAGTGTTGTGGAAATTTGATTTAGCTGGCAGACTTTCTGAAACTTCATCTCACCAAAGACACACACCATGTTAGTCCTGATATTACATAATGTGTAACAATATTAACAGACATTATTGTTACAGTAAATATTGTTCCAGGGTTTAGCGGCATGTCATTTCTTTGTTAAATTATTACAGCTACAGAGAACAGGTATGTCACTGAGGTTGTCATGTGGGCACCCCTCCATCCCAGTTGTTTCTCTGAATGAAGCCCATCACACCCCCAGCAGGCTGAACAGCAATATTCAGAGAAGCAGCTTTGACTCAAACGTTTCCTGGTTCACTGAGCCCCAACAAACCATAGTCTAAACACAAGAAGAGGCTTACATGTACAGTACTTACATTACATTAGCCTCATGTTACCGTGTCTCCACAAAAATTAGCATTTCCTAGGATGGCCCGCCCTACTCTGCCTTACTCTGCCTCTGATTGGCTTACCCTGGTGTTGTTACTCTGACTCTAACCAATCTCCCTCCTCATGCCCAAACCCTAATGTATCCAACCAACGAAGGCAACGAGTACTAGCCATCCTAGGAAACACAAATTTGAACTCCCAACGGTGTAGCAACACTGACACAACGTCCTCGTCTCCTACATAACTGTCTCTCCACTGCTGTTGTAGCTGACGGGGATAGTTCCTGAGTGCAGGGGGTTCTGCCAGCTCCGAGTCAGGTGAATGACTTGCACACCAATGTGCTTGTGCTAACCTCAGCATATGTTGCTAAAGGGCACACAGTGGTACCAATACATGAGCCGTGATCAGTGATAAGTGATCAGCTCCATGAACACTGGGAGTGGGAGTGTGTCTGAAAGGTTATGATCTTTTCTATGTGTTGTCTACACTTGAAGGTGCTCCAAGCGATGTTGGGTGACGTTACTTCTTGTTGACGTTCGAAGTATTGTCAAACAAGCTCGCCCCTCCCTCCTCCTCATCCCGTCCCCCCCCCCTCCCTTCCGCAAACTAACCCCCCTACCCCCACCCCAAAATCCTTCTTGTTGGTTATTGGCTGGAACGCTGGAACACTGTTTGTTATGTTTGGTGGTACAGGTTGGCCAGTTTGTTTTTGTTGTCGTTTGTGGACCGCATTTTTTTTAGTGTGTTCAGGGGACAGGCAACTATCAGATAGTGAGGAGATGTTTTTTACAGTGTGTCCATGTGACAGACAGCTAGCAGATAGTGAGGAGATGTTTTTTACAGTGTGTTCAGGGGACAGACAGCTAGCAGATAGTGAGGAGATGTTTTTTACAGTGTGTTCAGGGGACAGACAGCTAGCAGATAGTGAGGAGATGTTTTTTAC
Organism: Sander vitreus; assembly: GCF_031162955.1. Taxonomy (NCBI): domain Eukaryota; kingdom Metazoa; phylum Chordata; class Actinopteri; order Perciformes; family Percidae; genus Sander; species Sander vitreus. Next base: position 29,879,822 of record NC_135872.1, on the reverse strand, counting down.
AGTGTGTTCAGGGGACAGGCAGCTAGCAGATAGTGAGGAGATGTTTTTTACAGTGTGTTCAGGGGACAGGCAGCTAGCAGATAGTGAGGAGATGTTTTTTACAGTGTGTTCAGGGGACAGGCAGCTAGCAGATAGTGAGGAGATGTTTGCTGTATGTGACCAAAACTGTTGTAGCCTAAAAAACGCATCACATTGCTTAGAGCACCTTTAAGGTGTAATACAGGGGAAGGCTGATAGAAAGCTGTGAAGGGTGTGACCTCTCATCCTGTCCTCCTTGTGTCAGTGTTTGCTCCAGGCTTTATAGCTGCCATAATCTTTCCTGTGCAATTCATCCTGCATGCACATATCTGTTTAGTGAAAGGTGTAATTATAAAGTATATAGTGTTCATTCAAATTTATTTGAGTCTATATAGCTATTTATGTTTTTTATCGTTTTTCATTTTTCTCACTCTGTCACTTTTTTCCCGAGTGTAAACTCTTGAGCTGCTGTAACGGGTAATTGTCCCTGGTGTGGGATGAATAAAGTTTGTCTTATCTTTAACCAGGGTTCCAGTTTTAAAACAGAAGTACTACTGTATATACAAGTACAAGTTTCCTTCTGAATGTAGCACACATTTTAACCAAATTTCCAGAAAACCGACCAAGGAAAATGTCAATTAACATGCCTTTCTATCCATGACACTTTTCTAAAAGGAAATCATTTAAATTAATTTAATTAATAATTATGTTGTGGCACTCAGCGTACTTTTTCAGAAGTATGACAGTACTAATGGGCCCATTTGACCTCCTCGCAGCCACTCCTGTCTCACACAGTATGAACCCATTATAACATACATACAGCTCTACTGCTACCACATTTCCCTCTTCTTTGTAATTATGGTCACTGTAATACAAAACATATATCAGAAAAAATGCCTTTCATCTCCCCAATGGATTGCCCTCTTTTTCCACAGAGGAAACAACCCAGATATGAAGCGGTGTGTCTGCATGGGAAGGCGGTTGTTTTTCTGGAGTGATCAGGCTAACAGTTTTCTCCAGGGTCTCCTCCCTGAGCCTGGTGAAAAGCAAGGGGTACCATTTCTTGTTTTTTTAACAGAGTTCCAAAAGTTTGCACAAAAGCCCCGTTGCCTAGCTGCGTGCGAGGAGCCTCGCTGCCACTGCCAGGCCGGCTTTGTGTGCGCGGGTCTCTGAACAGGATCTTGTGGCTAATCAACTGGAATGCAGTTGGGGAGAGGATTCCCCCCTCGCTTAATCGTATTCAGTCTTCAGCTGGCAGGAGAGAGCCTTTCAAACGTTACCATAGTGCATTAGCACCCTTTTCAGCTCAAGTGAATTGACCTCCTATAGTGAGGTTTGCCATGCTTTCTTTGGCATCCCACTTTGTGTGGTCTAATTTCCAATTTTGGGAAAGTGTTTCATGGATATTTGCCGGACTGCAGATTCCTGTTTGATGGAGCACACTGCTCATCTTCCCTGATGCTCAAGAGGCCAAATATTATACTTCATAAAAATGGTATCATGTCTTTAGACGTTGGCGGAGGTGCTCTTTATTTCAGTTTTGTTCATTGATTCAGGTCTTGTTGAATTGATCAGAGATTAGTGTAAGACGTGTGATAGTCTTCTGCTTTGAAACTGAAACAATGCAATGATTTGGCTGAGGAACTGTATCACACAGCCATGTTTTATGGTTGAGTTGGGATGAAGGGGTAATGTCTTGGAAATAATCTGTTCCTCTATGTGGATTTAGCCATGTATGCCTGTGGCGCTGTGATCAGCCCATGTTCTCTCAGTCTGTGCTGTGTTTCCAGTAATGAAACACAGTCATCATCACAGATTAGACTCCAGGGATCAGATGGGACATGCAGCTTCCTCTTCACAGTGGAGCTGTACAATCAGTGTTGAGTTGAAAATGCTGTTTTCACTGTTTCTCACATCCTGTGTTGGTCTCAGGTTATCAGTTTGTACGTTTGGCTTTGTAATGCAATCCAGTGGCTACAAAGTGCTTGGCCTAATCCCTTTCTCTCGGCTCATACTGCTTTTTTACTGTTAGCATCACTTGACATGTAAACTTCCTCATTTGTTCAGGCAGAGGGGAGTTGACACCACTTGAAGAAAACAATTCCATTATACTCTGTTGATTCTTGCAAGTTTGTTCCCTCATATTTAGTTACAGCCTTCAGTAACAGACAGCCAACATCCTGCTGCCACAGCCAGGCTAGCTTCTGTAAGTGCATTCTCTCATTGAGCTTTTTCTTCTTCATCTGTCTTCCTAGAGAGTCCAGCATCCTGAGATTTACCGGCCATATGCTGAGATAAACGAGTCTGTCTTGCTATTAGAATTTAAACCTTTGCAATTGTAACAAAGGTAAACCAAAAATAATTTTGTCAATCTTAACTGTATCCACTAATATAATACTAATATCATCTGTCCAACTTGTACAATCTGCTGCCGTTTGGCCCTGCCAGTCCATTCTCATAGCTCCAACTTGTTAGGGTTAGGGGAAGATCATGGCTTGGGTTACAATAATAATGTTCTTCTTCTTGGGAGGAAAGACTCAAAATAGTCATAGTTTTTTTAATCTATGCTAAAAGATGAATATTTTTGTTAGACTTAAAGTGCCCATATTATGAAAAAAATCCCTTTTTCTGGGATTTGGGGTGTTATTTTGTGTCTCTGGTGCTTCCACACACACACAAACTTTGGGAAAAACCCACCCATGCTGTTCTGAGTGAGATACGGTTTCTGAATGTGTCCTGTCTTCAGTCTCCGGGTCAGCTGGTCAACATCTGCACGGCTTTCTACGTCACTAGCTGAGACGAGGGGGCTAACCGTAGCATGCTAGCACTAGCATGCTAGTGACTGCTGACAAAGACGTTCCAGCAGTGAGAGGTCTCACTCTGTAGCTAAAACAGAGACCTGAACACAGGGTGAAAAGAGGAGCTGCAGCAATGAGCAGTACAACAAATATATGATGTTTTTTGAAAATTAAACCATGTGAACCTATTCTGATACAATCTCAAAATACAATTATGAACCTGAAAATGAGCATAATATGAGCAATCTAACACCCCTGTCTAGACAAATGATGTGAACCACGCTTCTTAATGTTTTAGGGCTGGATGTTCTGGTAATTTGCATAATAAATCATATCTGTGTGATGGTGGAAAATGTGGAGTGAATTCACAGTTTGATTGACTTGCACTTTTCAACTCTTTTCAAACACAGGTGTACCTAACATCACCCATTGCTAACTTGCATCACATGCTTGCTGCAACTGAGCCATTGTTAAAGTTATTATGAAAAGTCAAAATGTCTGCTGTAAAGGTCTGTGAACCTAATTCATTTGGAAAAAATGAAAAGCAAGATAGCTCTGCTGCTGGCAGGGCTAACTCAGGTTTTAGCCAGTAAAGCCACATCTATTCAGAAAGAAGACATGTGAAGTACATAATGGACAGAGCTTTGATCGAGAAAAAAATAAACTAAAGCACTCAGAACAAAACATGACTTGCATTTTTCATTTGCATTACAGAAACTAATGAGAGACATGTTAATGCTCTTGATAAATATTATTTCTTTTAGTTCAATTCAGCTCCTTTTGTTACCAGTTTCTCTAGAATAGTTATGATTACTAAAACTTAAAATGCCGTCAATTTGGGTGTTTGGGGTGGGATGGGATTTCTTTCAGCTTTCTAAAGGGGGCACACCAGAAACCCTTTGAGAACCACTGGTTTAGAAAGAGTCATGCAGCCCCACTGAGGTTCACAGGGGAGCAGAGGCTCATGCAGGGATCCCTTTAGTAATCTGTCCCGCCTGGGCATCATACACTAACATTAATCCAGTTAATTGAGGGAAACTATTGGATGAAGCCGAGCCTGTGAGAACCTTCCTGTGGCCCTCCCACAGTTAGGTTCTCACAGGCTCCGAGCCTGCTGTGGCTCATGGCACGCCAGCTGACTATAGTGGGTTTCTCCTAGAGCTGTTCCGATACTGCCTAAAATGCTGGTATCAGGAAGTACTGCAGTTTATGCACCAATCCGATACCACGTAATAAAGCCCTAAAGAAAATCTACGTTAAAGTAGTTTATTTATGTTCTTTTTCCGTTATAACTGACTGTCAAACTGGAGAATAAAAGAAAGTTCTGTGGCATTCATGTTTCACAAAGAGTTTAACCTGAGCCAGACCGACAACAAAGATAGAAATCATATCCCATCCATACAGGGATAGTAGAATACAGTTGTTAAAACATAATAAAATATATGACAAACTGGTATCGGATCAGTACTCGGTATCGGCCAATACGCAAGTTCAGGTATCAGAATCGGTATCGGGAAGCAAAAAATGGTATCGGACCATCTCTAGTTTCTCCTTCCTCCTTTTACCTCCTGCTGTGTGAATGCTCCTTGTGAAACCATGTACAAAAGGGTGTAAGTATGTGAAATATTAAAATGTTTAATTTTTTATCACATTATATTTTACTGGATGTAATTAGAATGTTCTAACCCCAAATAAATGATAGCATACTCTCAAATTAGATCCACTGTGTTAATAAGTCATATCGACACTAGCATACTCTGTGGAAAGATGAACCTCCAACTCAACATTTTTAGAAGCTCTTCCCTTTCTGTGTGTACTGTAGGATTTGCTGCCACCGTGGGTTACCTTCACACAGACCACAGCAGACAGACCATTTACAGGCCAGCAGTATTTATTTTCTCTGATTGCTCACACTTAACAAACGTTAATGGCCCAGCTACCGGTTTTCACAACACTAACAAAACCACCTCCAACACTCCAGTCCTTTCTCTGTGGTGTGTGGCAGCCAGCTGAAGGTCCAGCACGCTACTGCAAATAAAGGTAGAGCTTTAATTAACACAACAAACAGCTGAGACAATCATCTCACCTGGCACTGCTCTCCTGCTCTATCCACCCACCTCTCTCCACTGCAGCTGACCAGACCATGCCCACCTCCACAGTGGGGTTTAATGAGTGTGGATTATCCTGGCCGCATTTCCTGTTTTAGAACACCTCATGGATCATAAAATCTCATTTACTACCAGAATACAAAGTTTGTAAAAGGACAAAACCCTGTAGTATGTGCCCATATAATTGGGAGATCTGGCAGCACAAATAACAGTCTCTGTGTCAGGACATGACCAGAGCGTCTGTTTTCACTCATTTTATGACTCTGGATTGATAACCGACAGTAAAAGAACTTGACGTTGAACTTGAAAAAGCTGGAAATGTATGATCCTCCAGAGTTGACAGACTTTTCCATCTGCCTGCCCTGAAAATGACCTTAGTTACGGTATTGGCCGTAATAGAAATGTTTGGAGGTATTGTTACCATCAGAATGTTAAACCATGATATATATATATATATATATATATATATATATATATATATATATATATATATATATATATATATATATATATATATATATATATATATATACAGTGCTGCTCATAAGTATTCATACCCATGCTAAAGTTGACTAAAAAGAGGAATAAAAAAATCATCTTTTGGAAATTGATCTTAATGCCTTAATTAAAAAAATGAGGAAAAATCCAACCTTGAAGGACACCAATTTCTTTTGTGAATGAATAATGTATCGTAAATAAATAAATGTTCTTCCTTAAAATACAGGGGCCATAATTATACATACCTCTATGTTAAATTCCCATAGAGGAATAACATTTCTCTTTATCCTGATAAAGTTCCCTTGGTCCCCCCATCATCACATACCCTTCACCATACCCCCCCCATCATCACATACCCTTCACCATACCCCCCCATCATCACATACCCTTCACCATACCCCCCCATCATCACATACCCTTCACCATACCCCCCCCATCATCACATACCCTTCACCATATCCCCCCATCACCACATACCCTTCACCATACCCCCCCCACATCATCACATACCCTTCACCATATCCCCCCCATCATCACATACCCTTCACCATACCCCCCCATCACCACATACCCTTCACCATACCCCCCATCATCACATACCCTTCACCATATCCCCCCATCACCACATACCCTTCACCATACCCCCCCATCACCACATACCCTTCACCATACCCCCCATCATCACATACCCTTCACCATACCCCCCCATCACCACATACCCTTCACCATACCCCCCCATCATCACATACCCTTCACCATACCCCCCCATCATCACATACCCTTCACCATACCCCCCACATCATCACATACCCTTCACCATACCCCCCACATCATCACATACCCTTCACCATACCCCCCCATCATCACATACCCTTCACCATACCCCCCCATCATCACATACCCTTCACCATACCCCCCCATCATCACATACCCTTCACCATACCCCCCCATCATCACATACCCTTCACCATACCCCCCACATCATCACATACCCTTCACCATACCCCCCACATCATCACATACCCTTCACCATACCCCCCACATCATCACATACCCTTCACCATACCCCCCACATCATCACATACCCTTCACCATACCCCCCACATCATCACATACCCTTCACCATACCCCCCACATCATCACATACCCTTCACCATACCCCCCCATCATCACATCCCCTTCACCATACCCCCACATCATCACATACCCTTCACCATACCCCCACATCATCACATACCCTTCACCATACCCCCACATCATCACATACCCTTCACCATACCCCCCCATCATCACATACCCTTCACCATACCCCCCCATCATCACATACCCTTCACCATACCCCCACATCATCACATACCCTTCACCATACCCCCCCATCATCACATACCCTTCACCATACCTAGAGATTGGCATGGTTTTATTTCAGTTAGCCTAATAGCTGGTTTGATTTACATTGATATGGATCTTATCTCAGTTAGCTATTAGGCTAACTGAGATAAAACCATGCCAATCTCTAGGTATGGTGAAGGGTATGTGATGATGTGGGGGGGGGCTATTTTAATTCCAAAGGCCAAGGGAACTTTATCAGGATCATAGTATCCTGGATCCATGAAATAACTGGCCTTTCAAAATAAAAGTCTGCCTTCCTCAATGGGAATTTAACATAGAGGTATGTATAATTATGTCCCCTGTATTTTAAGGAAGAACATTTATTTATTTACGATACATTATTCATTCACAAAAGAAATTGGTGTCCTTCAAGGTTGGATTTTTCCTCATTTTTTTAATTAAGGCATTAAGATCAATTTCCAAAAGATGATTTTTTATTCCTCTTTTTAGTCAACTGTAGCATGGGTATGAATACTTATGAGCAGCACTGTATATATATATATATATATAGCACCTTTCTACCTTACCTTACCGCTCATTCACCCATTCACACACCCCGATGGGGGTGGGGCCGCCATGCATGGCACTGGCCGGCCCATCAGGAGCTACTCGTGGTTCAGTGTCTTGCTTAAGAACTCTTCCACATGTGGACAGGAAGAGCTGGAGATCCAACCGGCACATCCTTATCAAGTCTTTGATGGAACCAGTGGCCAGAGCCATGGAAATTACCATAAACCCTAGTTTTTCTTTAACAGTGTTGCTACTGGTTGGCTGCTGTTCAAGGAGTCAAAACTCAAACTAATACTGTTATATTAATAGTGTTGCACTCTTTGCTCTCTACATGTTTTATTGCTTGGATTATAATTGAAAAAGAGACAAAGTAGTGTCACAGACACTTCAAATCTGCATCAACTCTTTTACTAAGAGAAGAGAAATGTTGACTGAGTTTTTCTTTGGCAGCCAATATGTTTGAACACATTTTCAATTTCTGAAGGTTACAGATACTGTTAGCAGTAAAATGACTAATAAGGCAGGAGTGCATTCCAGTGTATGACAACTCAATGTCTGTGTAATTAATGGTGATGAAATAGCAGACGAGACACTTGAGACATGGCAGCCTTTTTCCTTCCCTGTGGTCATACCAAAACCACGCACATGTGTCTGTGCTGTTTGCGCTGCTTATGACATGAATTTTGTATGCCTCTTTAAATATGAAGGGTTGGCTTTACAGTACAGCATCCACTCAGTCTCTGACCAAATTTGACCCCGCTTTTTGGTTCTCATTGCGGATTATTTCTGTACAGCTCACATGATCTCACACAGACTTAAACAACCTGGACAGTAGGGATGTTGGCCCACTCTGCCCATTCCTCCCTGGTTTCCTGTTTGCCAGCATTATGAGCGGAGCTCATGCTGGCTTGTTTTCACTCCCTGTGTTTCCTGTTCTCTTCCCAGCAGCTGAGATGATGAAGGGGAGGAATCCTGGCAGTTTGTGGACTTTGTAACAACAGAAGAAGCAGCAGCTTTCCACCTCCTGTCTGACACATCTGTCTGCAGCCGAGCTCACCATGAGTTAAAGAGCACTGCAGAGCATCGCTGCCGCTGCCTTCCCCCCTGCCTGGAGCCCCGTGTCTGACCGCGACAGCAGCTTCATGAGCCAGCAGGATGCGGCTGAGGTCCTCGCACTCTCCGAGCGCCTCCTCATAGCTTCACACAAGGGGCAAGCTGACAATGTGGTCCAGCTCATCAACAAGGGCGCAAAAGTAGCCGTCACCAAGGTCAGTGAGCGCTCCGGAGTCTGACGGTTAGACTCAGACAGATTATGCTGCTGGAGACTTGTGTTACCAGTGGGGCCTGAGAAAGGGGAGAGCCGGTTGGTTGGTCCTGTCTGCACTTCTCTTGTTCCCAGAAGGCATGCTGTGACCGTATATAAAGTAAAATGACTGTTTGCTAACAGTTAAATGACAATTAACTAAAGATGAATTAACTAACAATTCACCATCTACTAATGATGGTTATTATAAAGTGTTAGCAAAGTGAGTAAGATGAGTGAGTGAAAGATAGCGAGCACACAGTAACTAACAGTACAGACACCTCTTCGCTGTCCTGGTTCTACCTGCTCAGCTGCATTCTCAACTAAAGATCATCATTTATTATCCTTGGTGAGCTCTCTGTGACAGCATGACTGTCACCAGGGCGGCGCTATGTAGCACTGATGATGCAGGATGACATCACCAAAAACTGGCCAATGAATAAGGTCAGACTTTGTAATGACCATGTGTTTACTGTTCCTGGTTTGTTTGTGATAAGTCAGTGTGAACAGGAATGGGAGCAAAACTAAAAGGCACCAGCTGAACTGAGCCACAGTGAAACAAAACAGGGACATCTGAGAACTGTTGGCCCCAGTCAGCTCACAAGCTTTTTCTTTGCTGTGAGCGGCTGTATTATGGTGTCTGCGTCTTTTGGGTGTCATTTTACTCCCATTGTGTCACTGAGTTGTGTGACTCATAGATGTGTGTAGTGAACATAGCAGATGGCCTCGGTCTGTGTGTTGTTTAGGGGGGGCTGTCCTTTCGCTGCAAAGTTGTGAGCTTCCAAAAATGTCATGTTCTGTTGTTTGTGAGCCAGATATCAGATCTGTTCAGGCACTGTAAGATAAATTAATTTGGATATCATATCCAGCAACCTTTTTTCCATGGGCTCATCTGCATCTCTTAAATCAATTAGACACAAAAGTGAGCGTGAAAGAGTTAGCAGCTCTGGAGCTGCTGCCAAATGAGCACAGCCCCGTCGTGTTTCAGACCTATACTAATGAAAATCCTTCCAGCAGCTTCACATTCAGTCAGGGGAATGATGTATTCCCCCCCCACTGCTCCAGGCCGTCTCAGTGATATCTCATGTGTGGGTGTCACACAATCTCCTCTCAACCCTTGTGCCTCACCAGGGACTTTTTTTTGTCTTTTTCATTTGTATCTTTTTGATAGCTTTGGCTATGTTAATTCATATGGCATGATTTGGTGTAAGGGGGTGAGTTTCTATTTAGATTGGAAGTGGGGGGTTAAAAGATGTAATTATCAGTTACACTGTGTGTGATCTCAGAGGTGAGGAGATATGAAAGTGCTCCTGTTGGATCCTTGCTTTCATTAGTGAGCATTCCTTCATGGAAATATGGTTTTATTTCTGTCAGGGACAGAGAATTTTAGTGTTGGATTTCCCAAAATCAGACTTTCGTTGCCTTGGAGCTTCAATAAATAATACTAATGAAGCAAATCACAAGAGTTACATGGCTTTAAAAAAGAAAGGCTGATACTGTGTTTTAAGGCTGATACTGGTTAAGAGTTAAAAAAATCTAATATATATATTGATTATTTTATTTTTTACAGACCCAACAAACAATTACTATACAATATTTTAGAGAGCAGGGGTCTCATTTATAAACGTGGCGTACGCACAAAACGGGGCTGAAAATGTGCGTACGCCACTTCCCACGCAAAGGTTGTGATTTATAAAAAACAAACTTGATGGGAGAATGTACGGTCCTCCACGCAGACTCTGACCCATGCGTACGCACATTTTGGAGACAATGGGAATTGGGGACACAGATGGTCAGGTGGTGAACTGAAGTCAGACTGCAGAAAGTAAATGTGGGAATAACGCAGTGCCGTAACGAGCCAACACCGGGCCCCTAAGCGGGATTATCAAGGCGGGCCCCCCTACTACAGCACGTGATGACGGCGCAATGTCCACGAGTAGGCTACCATCAACAGGACAGGATAGGATCATAGAGACACAGCATATAAGAGATGAGATGACTGACAAAATGTGTGTTATGGTGTGTGAATGCACACCATAACACACAAGGGCAGTCCCTCCAGGATTTCGCGGCTGTTTTTTGAGATTGTTGCGGCCCAAAATGCCTGATTTCACAGGAGCTTTTGTAAAAAGTTGCGATAAAAGTAGTGATTGTATGTTTGTTGCAATGAAGTTGCAGAAGACAATGAAAGTTGCAAAAAAAGTTGCAATTTTTTTGTATAGTTCTTTAAAAATAAAAAGGAAACTTGTTTTGGGGAGAATAATAATTATTACTATTAATTCATTACTCTGGGCTGAGATTTCCTAGGTACCTTACCAAAAAGGCTCAGGATGCTGCAAATGTTGGTATAATATGAAAATGGCTGGTGGATTTAAGACAAAAAATAATAATTTATTGAATTAATCAAATATGAATATATATGTCACTGTCAGTGGCTTGTTGATCTTTTCATTGTTAGTTAATTTCCTATCCTGGCCACACACACACACACACACACACACACACACACACACACACACACACATTCATACGGTTTGATAAAGTACTTATTGGACTTTAACTTCTCAATAACTTACAATAACGAGAGTAGCTGTCCTCAATTTAGGTCATCGTGTCGTCTCATCTCCGGTTTTTCCTGCATCCACCGTGTGTGTTTGTGTGTGTGTGCGTGCGCACGTCAGTCACAGGGGAACTGAGCAACAGCCCCGCCCGCTGCAGAGAGCCGACAGGATTGAAACAGCAGCCGCTTCAGTGACTTTGTAGTGAAAATCGTTGCAGCGTACATCGATGTTAAAATGGTGGTCTGAAATGTTCTGCACGGTCTTTCGCTGTATGTTTTGTTGGTAAATGTGAGATGTTCGAGTCACACACGTCTCGTCTTCATATCAGAAACTAGGAAATTAATTTGACCCGCTTGGTCAGTGGCTGCACGTGGGACTGTTGGGATTGTCACGAGTAATGAAAATGCGATAGGCAATCAATATCTTCCAGTGATGCGGGCCCCTGATTGGTCCGGGCCCGTAAGCACCAGTTACCCTCTTACCGATAGTTACGTGTCTCGGAATAACGATTACTTATATAATCTTATATAAATATTTTCAAGTATTGATGCCTCACGCACATTTTTTCACTCCATATCATCCACGTTATCATGAAGATTAAATCCAGCAGTGTTATTTGCGCTTGTTCGGAGTGATAATTGTTCCATAAACACCTCCAACTCAAATCTTAAATACAAATTCATTCTTAATATTTAATCGGCGCTGTCTCACCGTCACAGAGTCCGCTACGGAGCACAGGAGGAGGAGATCACTCGACTCCATGGAATACAGGACAGCATCAAATACCCTAGCATTAGATAACGGCAGAACCCAGTATAAATAACTAAATATCTGTCTTTAATACTCTGCATACATCATCAAATGTCAAAGTCTGGAAATACAGACGTTAAGCTCTCGCGCAATCGTTACACTTAATGTCCTCATTATCAGTCCGAACTTTAATACTGTTCGTGACAAAACCTGAATGAAGAAAAGTGTGTTTGCTTGTTAGACTTTGTTTTGTCTTCAGATTGTATCTCGGGGTGGGGGGGTACCACTAGTTAATGCTGTGTTGGTAAGGTGTTAACAATCACAAATTGTTGTAAAACATATAAATACGGCGGTGAATCTGTGTGTAATGCTGCATGATGGCCCTGCTGGCCCTGCAGGAGGACTAACCCCCAATTGAAGAATCAGGAGGATGAGAGACTTCAGGGACCATGATGATGACTGGCTCATATGATGATTTAGATTCCCTAAAGCTGAGCTCTTAGATCTCTGTACTGAACTGGGTCCAGTAGAGAGGGCAACGCGCCGGAAACGTGCCATCCTGGTCCAAATACAGGTCCTCGCCACTCTGGGGGAAACCAGCTGTTTCCAGAGGGAAATGTCAGACAGCTAAGTGTTTTTTTTTAATATAAATATTATATATAATCTTCATTTTTATCACTAATGCTTGTTTGGATATAATATACAGTATAGTTCTGTTAAATCTTATTATATACGTCTGGTATATCGAAGCTGTCCCGAGTGCCGTAATGCCTGCCATTTTAGACAGTATTATTAATATATGTAGTTATAGATCAGGTTTACCTACACTGTACAAGAACAGGCCGAAATTATAATTCAATTTGCAGCAATTCTTGAACGTGATGTGAACGAGAAGTTTTTTGCTTTTTCTCCGCCAGTCATCATGATTCGGTCTAACAGCTGCCAGTGTCATTCATATACTGATCAGCATTCACGAGGTGCTTTGCATTGACTATTTATGGTTATAAATGGGCGTGTACAGGGCGGGATAAGAGGCGGATTCAAGTACACACACTTGTAGGTAATCTCTGATTTATAAAGGGAACATTGCTTACAGGTGTGCGTACACACGGTTTAATAAATCAGACTTTTTTTTGGCGTATGCCATTTTGGGCTTTTGGGCGTACGTACACTTATAGTAAGGATCCTACGCACAGTTATATAAATGAGACCCCTGGACATTTCACAGTGTAGTAATCAACTTGGCAGTGCTCTCAAACTATTTAATGGTGGCTCTGTTTCAGCTGACTGTGAACTGACCCAGCATACATGTTCACTGCTGAGTAAAGTCTGCACAGCTGAGCTCACACACACACACACACACACACACACACACACACACACACACACACACACACACACACACACACACACACACGTCCCCTGAGGCCTTGCTTTATTCTTTCGTCCCAGCTCTCATGTCTCCTGTCATGTTGTCCTCTCTAGCAGAGCACATATGCAGCTTGCATTAGAACAGAGGTCTTTACTTTTAGTCATTACTCCATCTGGATGCTAACTATAGATTAACATAATTCCAGCAGGAACACAGAGCGGCAACATGTGAACACACCATTGACAGATCATCACCTTTAAGTTGGCATGGTGAACATGTCAGCAACCAGCTGCTTATTCAAACATCCAGACCTGAGGATGGATGTGTGACCAGACTGCAGTCTGAGGTGCTTTGGCAGACCGAACTATGCAGTACAATATTACATTAGCAGATTACAAACCACAGCTTTGCTCTCATAGATGGTTTACTGTTACAATAGTGTCATTGGACCTGTAGTGATGTCAACAGCCTGTGTCTGTGGTAAAGAAAGACATTAAGGTTGCTGAATCCTCCTGATGAGGCTCGGGCATTTTTCTCCATCCTCAACATGCTTCCCCAGACCCGGTAACAACAAGTGTTCTGTGCTGCAGGTCTCCTGGATTTAGGAAATGATTTAAACTTTTGATGTTAAGAAGCAAAGGTTTCAGGCACTCATATGAATCATTGGTTTATTTGTCAAAACATTCTGTATGTCAGATATGAAAAGTGCTGAGCACTGTTCATGTGGGATGGTTCTGTGTATCATGTGCTTTGTGTTTTCTGTTCTGGCGTGGCAAACCAATTTTCCATGGGAACATTATGGCATCATATTGTCACAGCTACAACAATATTACATGTGCTGCTGCTCGCTCTGGTGATTTAGTTTCAACCAGCTGTATTTGGGTATTTTGGCTGGGTGCCATTATGAAAACTCAATCCAGGATAAAGGGGGCATAGTTTCATATGAAACATTCCTCTGCTCAGGAAAAGGAATGTAGGAATAGTTTTTGGAAGGCTTATATGATGAATGGATTGAGACTGAGAAAACATAAAACAGAGGAAAATAAAAAAGGCAGAAAGGATAAAGCAGGGGGGTTCGATGAGGAGATCATGATCACTTCTGGGTTTACTCTGTGGAGAGGTCAGAGGCCACACAGGAGCTTGGTAACACTGGCCCCAAGAAGCAGCTTTAATATACCTCACCTGCAACTGTCTGTGGACACAGTAGCATGCAACTTTGGAAGATACTCACTTTAATAGTTTTAACCATTTTAAATGCTTGACTTCAGCTAAACTTGAGAATGTACATATAGGCTATCATGAATATACATATACATGGTTGAGGACAGGTTGAGGACTGGATTTACTCCCCCATCCCCTTTATTAGGAAGGGATCCCTTCGCAGCTATTATGGACAGGAGGAATGATAACAGCGTCCAATATCTCTTTCAATGTACATATAGTATAGTATATAATATGTTAAGATAGACTTTAAGAAATGTGAACCTTCCCTTTAACTAAAGCCATATCTGCCGTTTATCCCCCTTACTGTCCACCAGCACAGACTGCGTATTGGCTGTGGACCTGAGCTCGGCTGGCTGCCCAGTGTAACTTAATCTGAGCACCACAGAAATACAGAGCAGAGCCGAGCCGCACCCAAACAAAGCAGGGACCTCCAAACAGCAGGATAACACCTGGGCTGTAATGCAGCTTGTGTGGGAACACACTCTGATCTGTAATTAAAGTGTGTTTGCTCAGTAACATGACAGAATAACAGAGATCACCGGGATCTACATACTGACATCCTGCTCTCTCATTCTTCTTAATGCACTTCATTATGTTGGGTGTAATGTTGAGGATGTGTTGAAAGCTTTATTATATGTATACAAGTATTAGATATATCTCCTGCATGGCTACTGTAAGGAGGAAGTTGCTGCTGTTCCTTATGTCGTCTGTTGTGTCCTGGTTGAGTACGGAGCATCACTGCATTCCAACTGCTATGTTTTCTATTACCACAGGAGGTTAGTCTCAGTTTAATATATAGATTTAATACATAAATAAACTATGTATAAACTTTCCAGCATAAACTCTTTTTAGGTCGACCCCTGTGTTCTAGAGTGTGGATCGGGCCGCATTTTTCTGTCTGAGCCCGGCCCGCGTCCGACAGAGCAGTAACCGAACCTGACCCGAGCCCGACAGGCATTAAGATATTTCTGTCCGAGCCCGACACAGTTAAAATCTCATTTTTTTCTCATACATGTACGTTTGTTTGTGTGGAAAGCCTGCTTTTATGAAGCAACTGTAGGAAAGCATTCGGAAATGTCAACAGATGAGGTCATCAGCTCACACGGGGCAACAAGCTCACGTTACCAAGCTGTTCAAATGTTCAACGTGCTAATCTTTCTTGACTGTGGTCAGAAAACCAGGGGAGAGTTGTTACTTCCAGGGCCAACGTTATAACATGAATAACGTTGAGGTTAAAATCCTGTTTCTGGTGAGCAGATGAATGAACTTGGCTTTCAGTCTGGAGTTTATCTCAGACACCACACACACACACACACACTGACACACACACACACACACACACACACACACACACACACACACACACACACACACACCCAAACACACACACACACACTGTGTACAAAACTTCAACTTATTCCACCAACTCTGCTCCGGTCACAACACTGTGCTACTCTTACAAACGTGATGTTTTGCCCAATACATATTTCCTGTTTTACTGTAACATTACATAGTTGTTTACAGTGTTCAACCCTCTCAGCAGATGACTTCTCTCTAGTACATTGTAAATGGAGATATAGGCCTATGAAAGACAAAAGAGCTTTAGATTTAGAACAACAGTATGTACATGGTATATCCAAAAATGTATTATTATGAAGAACATGTTTGCCATTTGATGCAAATGCTTCATTTTGAGATGTGTTTATGGTATTTTGAATGCAGTGTTTCATTTTGAAGGAGATGTGAGGCATTTTGCATTTTGTGTGTGCAGTTTTAGGAATTGTGTGTAGACTTTTGAAAAAAGGAGACATAGTTTTGAAAACTTGTCTAAGCAGTTGGAAAAAACTGTAATAGTGAAAAAAGAAGATGGGGCACCTTTTAAAGACAGAAAAAAGATAATTCAATAAAGGAAATGAAATAAACAGGTGCTAGGGTAAAAATATAATGAAAAAGATGACATCATATAAAAGCAAGTCTATTAAACTGTGTTTTAAAAACTGATTTAAAAGAAGTCACTGATTGAGCAAGCCTTATCTCCACAAACTGATCCTTTAAAGCTCCCTGAAGTTACGGTAAGTAAGCGTGTTGCTTCAGGGCCCCCCCCACAGGTCTTTATGTATTGGCAGGATGCACAGTTGATCCTCTGCTCAGCTAACAGGAACAGCTGTGCAGCTTGTGCACTATTCTCTTAAATCGTGGATTAAGTATTTGTTTGTTTTCAGTTGAGTCATTACTGAGAGGGCTTGTACTCTGCAGCAGATTGTCTTCAGTCGTACTCACACGTCGTACTGTTACTCTGCAGCACGGGGCTGGGAGGCTGTGGGTGGGACAGCACTCAGCTGTGCCTGCTTTTGCTGCAGTGTGCTGCTCTCTGGTGTTTTGGTCACTGTGCTGAGTTGTGTATGTGTGTGTGTGTGTGTGTGTGTGTGTGTGTGTGTGTGTGTGTGTGTGTGTGTCCACAGTAACTGTACTGAGCTATGTGTGTGTGTTTGTGTGTCCACAGTAACTGTGCTGAGCTATGTGTGTGTGTGTGTGTGTGTGTGTGTGTGTGTGTGTGTGTGTGTGTCCACAGTAACTGTACTGAGCTATGTGTGTGTGTGTGTGTGTGTGTGTGTGTGTGTGTGTGTGTGTGTGTGTGTGTGTGTGTGTGTGTGTGTGTGTGTGTGTGTGTGTGTGTGTGTGTGTGTGTGTGTGTGTGTGTGTGTGTGTGTGTCCACAGTAACTGTACTGAGCTATGTGTGTGTGTGTGTGTGTGTGTGTGTGTCCACAGTAACTGTACTGAGCTATGTGTGTGTGTGTGTGTGTGTGTGTGTGTGTGTGTGTGTGTGTGTGTGTGTGTGTGTGTCCACAGTATGGCAGAAGCCCCCTGCACCTGGCTGCCTACAAAGGCCACACTGAGGTTGTGCGTATCCTGCTCAAAGCTGGCTGCGACCTGGACATCCAAGACGACGTGAGTAGACTCCTCTTCCTGTCCGCTGTGGCGGCCATGTTTCCACTTCTCATCCACTTCCAGCTCTCGCACTGCAGTCTGATTGCTGGTTACCAGTGGAATGCTTATCTTTTTGCTCTTAGTACTATTTTATTAGGATTCTTTTTTAGACTTTTTTTAAACACAAAGATAAGTGTAGCCTAATGACCTCCAGTGGCCTGGAATGGGACCCTTTGGACTGCCCACTTGTGGGTTTGTCCTCAGGATGCAAGTCCCCCTTTCCCACTGATAGCGATAACCCAGATCTCTGGCGGTGCCAAATACCTTCTCTGTGGTCAATGAGCTCCGCAACAGGCTGCAGCACATCCTCCAGGACTGGAGGGAGCGGGAGGTGCAGACTGAGGCAGGAGCAGGAGGAGCAGGAGGAGAGAAGACAGTGGAGCAGGGCTGTGAGAGAGCCTGGAGGATCAGGGAGAGTGAAGGAGGTTAGCCCAAACTGCTGCTACTGAGCCAGCCGAATCTGTCCCCTCATCCTTCCTTCCCTGAACAAACTCCACTCCTCCTCCACTGCTGCTGCTGCGCTCGGCTCACTTCTTATCTCGCTTGTTATGGCCCTCTCCCCCTCGTCTCCCTCCTCTTTCTCCTCCATCTCTCATGGAAATCATTGCTCTTTCTTCCAGCGCTCTCATGCCAAATCTGGCCTGCTAAGTGTCATTCACCACTAATCTGCTTTGTTCACAAAATTCCATTTATGGCTGAGCATAAATGTGAGCTGAACCTTTTCTCTGGGTGTGTTACTGCTGTCATATGGTTATACAAACCACTGTGGGCTCTAACAACACAGAGCTGTTTGAGAGTACCTGCTGTGGTCTGTAAACTGCTCTATTGCGATCATATCGTCTTGTCCCATACCAGTCGCCAGTCAGTGTGGTGTGTTTGTGTGTCTGCTGGCAGGGCGAGCAGACGGCGCTACAGCGGGCTGCTGTGGTGGGAAATAGCGACGTCATCAGCGCTCTCATCCAGGAAGGGTGTGCACCAGACAGACAGGACAAGGTGCACAGCAACAGACACACACACAGAGGCTAATGGCACATCTATAAACACAAAATAACATTTTGTTCTTAATAGTCTCATACACACAGTAGGTGAACAAATTGCGTACTGTCACATTTTGCAAGGGCTGATGTCAAAATATCCGGTACAAAAGATAAACAAAGCCATTATGAATGTACCATAAATAACCAGTCCTTTGTTTAAAACAAGCTTATATTAGAGACAGGCCTTGACTCCTGATTTCCCATGTGTAATAAGTATATTTAAAGGTGCTCTAAGCAATGTGATGCGTGATAGGCTACAACAGTTTTGGTCACATACAGCAAACATCTGCTCACTATCTGCTAGCTGTCTGCCCCCTGAACACACTGTAAAAAACATCTCACTATCTGCTAGCTGCCTGTCCCCTGAACACACTGTAAAAAACATCTCACTATCTGCTAGCTGCCTGTCCCCTGAACACACTGTAAAAAACATCTCACTATCTGCTAGCTGCCTGTCACATGGACACACTGTAAAAAACATCTCCTCACTATCTGCTAGCTGCCTGTCACATGGACACACTGTAAAAAACATCTCCTCACTATCTGCTAGCTGTCTGTCACATGGACACACTGTAAAAAAACATCTCCTCACTATCTGCTAGCTGTCTGTCACATGAACACACTGTAAAAAAACGCGGTCTGTGTAGACAGCCCAGGCTCCACAAATGACAACAAAAACAAACTGGCCAACCTGCACCACCAAACATAACAAACAGTGTTCCAGCGTTCCAGCCAATAACCAACAAGAAGGATTTTGGGGTGGGGGTAGGGGGGTTAGTTCGCGGAAGGGAGGGGGAGGGGCGAGCTTGTTTGACAATACTTCGAACGTCAACAAGAAGTAACGTCACCCAACATCGCTTAGAGCACCTTTAATCTTATTTCTGTAAAAAAGAGAAACTCAGAGCAGCAGAGTGGTGAGTATGACGTATCTCTGTTGTTGAATCTTATCATTGTACAAGTGTAATTCTTCATGGGTTCCCTAAAATCTAGAGTTACAGAGGAAGATAATCTTCAGAAATGTAATCTTCAAAAGTATCTTGAAGATTTGTGTTTACATAAAGTGGAGTGCATCAGTCTGGCTGTGCTTTTTGCCTTGTGTCCTGTCAGGAAGGCAACACAGCTCTCCACGAGGTGTCCTGGCACGGCTTCAGCCAGTCTGTCAAGGTGCTGGTGAAGGCTGGAGCCAACGTTCACGCTAAAAACAAGGTGATTGTGGAGCTTTCAACTTTCAGCCGCAGCACTGATTAAACGGGTTTGCTATAAACTGTATTCCTATATGTATTCCTTCAGCAGTGGTTCTTGTTTCCTGTATATAAAGAGAAAAGAAGGCAAACACCAAACGCCATCCAGAAAACTTCACTTAAACTTTGTAACTTTTGAAAGTAGATATAACATGTTCTTCCTCTGACAAACTGACAGATGAAATTAGCATAACAACACTTCTTTGTCTTTCAGTACACTCAGGGGTTTTGCTGCTACAGCCTTACTTGGTTTGGTATAACCGGTAGCTTATTGTGCTAACTTGGACATTTAGACATTACTGAGACGTTTCCCTGACTTTAGGACTCTTTTCTTCTTTGCTACTGTTATGCTACATTTTAGCATGGCACACATAATCATTTTAATGGTTTCATCACAAAGTGTGCACAGTGTACCTCAGTAGCAGACACTCACTCTGTCAGCTCACCTTATCATGATGTCTTGAAAAGAACTGAATCTTGTCAAATAAACATTCAAACCTTTCATAGTCTCACTAACAAGTGTGAAAGGTCATTCTTGGCCTTGGAAAAAAGTTGTTTTTGAAAATCTGAACTTGAGGTCGACCTAGAGGCTTTCAATGATGCAAATTCCATTACCACCATATTACATCGCCATCCATCACTGACAAAACTCCATGCATAGATGAGGACCTTTAGATGCAGTTGAAAGCTCCGTAAAATAAAAAAAAACTATGTCATTCCTCTCACCCATGTTTGTGATCTTTTTCTGTCTTTCTTTTCTCTCTCCCTCTCTTCTTCATGTCTCCCCTATTTTTCTTTCCCTCTGTTGTGGTTGTCTTCTTCCCTCTCTCCCTTCTCTCACATCTTCTCCGTGTCTCACTTCAGTTTGCTGTAGTGGCAAGATTGTCAGATGAAGGGTGTTACCAAAGTATCCAAGTGAACACTAATAAATGCTGACCCTGTGTTTTCAGGCAGGACACACAGCCCTCCACCTTGCGTGTCAGAATGGTCACGCTCAGAGCTCCAGGGTTCTGCTCCTGGGAGGCTCCAGGCCCGACACCACGAACCATGTAAGTCTCCAGCAGGGCTCGGGCCAGGGGCTAACCCTGTCCAGCAGGGCTTGGGCCAGGGGCTAACCCTAACCCTAACCCCAGATGTTGTGCTTAGAGCTTTTTGCACACATCCACATTTTCAACAAAAAATACACCTTTTATTAAATAGCTTCGAAGTCTTCACTACAGATATTATATGAGTCTGGACAGACAGGGATATGAACTGCAACTTGACTGGCTGGCCAAGGCAATATTTATTCATCAAATGTCCAAAAAGACAAATACCCACTGCAAGAACCCAAAGTGTCTTGAATTACTTTTTATTTTTTTGTCTGGCCAACAGTGCACAAACCCAGACATACTATTTAAAAGGATTTTCTTTAATCAGTTAATGAACTAGTCATTTCAGGAGTATTATTTTAAATGTCAATTGTATGTTTCAGTACTGTAAATATTAACAATACAGTAAATATTAATAGCGCATCATATTTTAGGAATTTATATGTTTGAATGTAAAACATGTTCTGCAAACTAGACCAAAAATACTGACATTGAATAACAGCCTCAGCTGAAAACACGCCTGCAACTGTCAGCATGGGTCAGTTAAGATGCTAAATGTTGTGGTCTTTAGTCATCAGGCGTGCAAAAAGGACTGATGTTTTTTTCAGTTTTCATGTAAATGTTGAATTTCATAACGGTGTAGCACAATGGATAATAACATCACTGGTGTTTCTAGCACCTCTTAAATATACACAAGCAAGCCCGTAAAAAATGATTCATGTCCCTTATGAGTAACTAAATTAATGTGCATGTCCTGCTGTGACATACCGTATCTTTGAAATGTAATTGAATGCATCATTTTGAGATACAATTTTTGTCGAATTGTTAATCTCTAAATATGTTTTCCAGGCGGGGGATACGTGTCTGCATGTGGCAGCCCGCTACAACCACGTGGCTGTGATCCGCATCCTGCTGGGAGCCTTCTGCTCCGTGTCAGAGAAGAACCTGGTAGGTGCCTGCGCTCCAGCAGAGGCCTGTCTGGGGTTACTGGACAGTACCAGCCACTTTGTCATGAGACTATGAATTGAACCTTTTTGCCAATGTTTAATAAATCCCATCTGGCTGGTAAGAGTGGCTGGTATATTTTTGAATTCCATTAACCCACAATTTTCTGTCCAGAATTTCATTTGTAAATGTGACACATCAAATCCCATATGTACTACTATTACTATCGTGAATTCAGCTTATACAGTTACAACATGTGTCATGTGTTTTGGCATTATGTTTGTCACTGTGAGTGAGAGCATCAGGTTTATATGTAAGATGTAAAAGTCCATACAAGCATCAGATGTCAGGATATTATGAATAAATAAAGGGTCCACTCTCACTCCGCCATCTCCTGTACTGTGTGTGTGTGTGTGTGTGTGTGTGTGTGTGTGTGTCTGTGTGTCTGTGTGTGTGTGTGTGTGTGTGTGTGTGTGTGTGTGTGTGTGTGTGTGTGTGTGTGCAGGCTGGGGACACACCGCTACACGTGGCAGCTGCTCTAAATCATAAGAAGACGGTGCGTTTGCTGCTGGAGGCTGGGGCAGACAGCCACATCTGCAACAATGTGAGTGCCTGCAGCCTCTTTCTACATCCTTAATGCTCTGAAGAAGTGTTTGTGCACTCACTGTGCCTTTCTGCATCTGCAGTCAGCAAACAGTATGAAGAAATGGAATATTGCTAATAAAGGCTGTGTTAGAGCGAAGCTGGAACTGCCTGTACTATAAAGACTCTATAGACTCTAAGATTTCCACAGCACTGACTACCAACAGAGGCAAACAAAGAGTGTTCTTTTACTCGCTGATTCCACGTTGCTATTTTTTATTTCCATTGATGTTAAGCTACTGCCAATGACACTCAACACTCCTGCAGATTTTTAAAACTATCCAGAAAGAGAGGAAGTATGTCCATTGAGCTGCTCGGACATTTTTGATGTGAAACACCAGGATGTGTTGAATTTACAGTAGCCTCAAAATAGCAAAGTGGAAGCAACTGGAAATTATTAATGTTTGAAAACTGTATTTCATAAAAAGAGGAACTCAGAGCAAAGAGAATGTTAGTAAGACATGACTGTGGAAATAAACTGAATACTGAAATGATTGAGAAGAGGTAAACATGAAGGACGGGTTGTGTTAGCGTTAGCTGGATCTAGAAATGAAGGCTCTTCCACATCTCTGGTAATTCTGTCCGAGCCATGTTTTGACTGTGTGTGCGCGTGTGTGTGCGTGCATGTCTGTATGTGCACATGTGTGTCTGTGTATGTGTGCGTGTGTACGCGTGCGTGCGTGTGTGTGTGTGTGTGTCTGTGTCTGTGCGTGTCTGTGTGTGCGTGTGTCTGTGCGTGTGTGTGTGCAGGCAGGTCACACAGCTTTGGACCAGGCCAGAGAGAACAACAACCCAGACGTGGCTCTCCTGCTGACCAAAGCCCCCCAGGTAGAAGCAGCAGTCCAGATATATGTCTGTGCTCATACTACATACTATATACGATTTTTATAACTCCATATGCAATGCAACGCCTTTCCTTTTCTTTCCTTTGTTTTGTATTGATTTATATTCATGTTTTCAGAAGATTAGGAAAACTATTATGTATTTTTTCTGATAGTTAAAAAATCTGCGATGTGACCTTTATCTAATTAACACCAACTCACTAAAGCTATCACTGAAGTGTTTGAGAGGTGTTAATAGGCTGGTTGGAGATGAACTGAGCCTCGCCTGTAAAGTGGACGAGAGCAGGCGGCAGCAGCTGGGGGCGGTGACAAAAATGTGCTGTCAAGTCAGACAGGTTCCAGCTGATTCCAGCAGCCTTCAGGTTGAACAGGAAGTGACAGAAACACTCACATCCTGTTAGGTCCGATTCCAATTTAATAAAATGTTATCAGACCCATATATCAGCTTGTACACAGTCTCCAGAGGTTTTTATTATGACAGAGTAGCTGTTAAAATGCTCTACATGTGATCTGTTGCTGATTGTAATTAATAACAGACTGTAGATGATCTGTAATCTGATCAGATTTAATCTCTCTGACTTCTAAACGTAACTATCAGCCACACATCATGTGTTCTGTACAGAATGAGCCTTTAAATCAGACAAATAGCAGTTAAAACCCCTCCAATTCAAAATCAATAAAAAGTTGATATAAAACGTCAGCATGCTGAGTCGATTCTGAACCAATCAGCTGTTAGATCAGCTGAGAGGCAGGCGTTTCCCAGCATGCCCTGGGTCGGTGAAAAGCAACTGCGGCCGCCTTGATCTTGTGAGGTAATCGTTGCCCACGTGTGCATGACGTCAGAGCAAGTCAGGATCAAGTCGGACACAGATCTACCTGGCACATCTCCAACGAGCCTATTATGAATCCCACACAACGTCTGGATAAGTCCCGCCCTACAAAGCAGCCCAATTGGTTGGGGTTAGGCATTGACCTCGAGTAGTTGAGGTTAGGATAGCCGATTGGTCAGGGGATAGGACCTGAACAAATCGGGTTCCGTTACCTAGCTTAAGCATGGACTCCTGGCCAATAGTAGTGTGTGAATGCTATTGAATGGCGGGCCTTGCCTAGAAGTTGTGGGTTCCATAATAATGCGTTTGGGAGAGCTGTGCTGACAGAAAGAGGAACTTGTTACTGTAAAGTGCACTCAGGTGGTTATTGGTGCAGTATGGGGACATCACCTCAAGGTAGAAATCACTTTCAACAAGTCTTCTCTTTTCCAACATCCAGCTAAAGTAAAAACGGAACGGTGAGCCTGAGTTATTTGTGACCTGTGGTGCGTACACAATAATAAATGTTAAGTGTATAAACCCTCCAAGATCTTAGTGGTTATCTTAGCACATGTGATGATTCCACATGTGATTTTGCCTCCCGCGTGTGTGTTCAGGTGCAGAGCTTTGTGCGTGGCCGGAGTGTGAGGAAGAGGAGAGAAAAGCTGAAGGCCGAGGGCCGAGCTCAGTCTGTGCCCAGAGATGAGATGCTGCCCTGTAAGGTACAACCCCCACCACTGGCTCCAAGCTACTGTAAAGGACTGGGTTGGTAGTTTAAATAGCAGAAATAAGGGGGGAAAACCACCAAAACCCAAAACCCTTGGGATGAGAGGAAGATACAGGAGACTCCTGTGAGTGAATTGATATATATTTTCATCATAAACCGTAAAGTAAAGGTTTTGATTACATCCAGTTTCGCCCTCACACTATAAGGTTGGAAGAATCTTCTTATTCCACACTATCAGAGAGATTTCCATAATACTCCATGTTTCTTAAGTTATATCGTCGCACCATTCCATCAAATGGAAATATTCTGTATTTTGTGTGCATCATTTGAAACACCAACATTTTCTCCAAAATGTTTGGACCTCCACTACAATTTTAGAATCAAGGGTTTGAGAAGTAAGGTCGAAGAGGTTGAACAAAATGTGAATTTGTGTTTTAATTCTTTAGATCTTGACATTAGTAAAGATTGTTTCAATGTCCTGAGTGCTTCACCTGTTCCTGTCCCCTGCAGGACAGCGCCTCTGCTGCAGAGGACACCCAGAGCAGTGACCGAGCTGGCTGCAAACACAACGAGGTGTCCCCGGTCAACGCCAGGAGGGGACGGAACAGGAAGCAGAAAGAGAAAGTAGGTCCCTGAAAACACCCCGTAATCCATACAGATGTCTGTTTAGGGAAAGAGAAGCTAACCGTGCTAGTTGTTCTGGACCGGGGAAGTCAACGAGTAGCGCTCTTCCTCAATAACTGGTCGAGATGTGTGAGATGGATGATCCCTAACCTGCGGTGATGTTGATGTTTCAGCCGCCTTTGTCCGACCCCCTCCGCCGCAGAGAGACCAGACACAGCGAGAGGAAATGCAAACTGCCAGGAGCAACCATCCCTCCACATAACTACAAAGCCTATCAGCTGTACACACTGTACCGCGGCAAAGACGGAAAGATCATGCAGGTCAGTGCACAACACTCCCCTGTTCAGTCAGAGTAACTACTATTCATGTAGCTGCTCAGCTGTGTGTTCTGTGAACTCATTTGTTATGTCTTTATATATGGATGAGTGTTTTCTGTCACTGAACAACTGTGCTGCAGAGATTTAGGGGAATATTAACTAGGCCTACTACAAATTACCACAAGGGCCACAAACTTGGTGTCAGTTCATAGTATATTTTCACTCAAGATAAAAAAGACCTGGGCCCTAAATCTTGAAAGGAAACTAGTGGGTTAACATCTATCTTTAGGTTTAACCTGAAGCTGAGGGCCGGCCTGCTGCAGAGCACGGCACCTGGATCAGATTCAAACCTGCCAATAACTCGACTACTGGCCAATCAGATCACTGGAGAAATGGATTCAGCATTCATACAGGATCCTGACACCTCACAATCTCTCTCTGTCTGTCTCTGCTGTAGTCATCAGTCTGCATTGATGAATCAGGGCTATTTGATGTCTGTTAAAGAGCGCTGTCTAGTAAACCCATGTGGGATGGGCCAAATGTTTGGCATGACAGAAATAAAAATAAATGAATGGATGTATGTAAAAATGTCCTACGAAGAAACATCCTTAAATACATTTTGCATGAACCTACTGTACTGTAAGCTACTTTTAGCGCTCAAAGTCTTACTGTGGCCCCATAGTAAATTCAGACATTTAGCACAAAATTAAAGTTTGGATTTCAGCCTGGTCATACTTGCCGTGTGTTGCAGGCTCCTCTGAATGGCTGCCGCTGTGAACCTCTGATCAGTAAACTGGAGAACCAGCTGGAGGCCACCAAGGAGGAGATGAAGACTGAAATCCACACGGTCCAAGACCTGATGAACAGCAAGATAGGCCAGCTGGACCGTAAGAACAAACACCAGGTAGCATCCACATGCTAACATAGCGTACAGGGTCACTGACTTTATCTTTGTCTTTAGGTCTGAAGTGACACAAACAAGAGAAACAAGAAGGGTTGCAGGAAAAAAAGACTAAACAAGGAAGGATTAATGCCCAACGAGGCGTCCATTATCAGGAATTAATGGATGACGGCGAGGCCGCAACGGTCCATTAACGGATAATGGACACCTCGAGGGAGGAGGAACAAATGATCCTCCATGTGTAACGTTACTGTCGGCTGCAGCCTGAAGTAGAGAGCTGAACAGAGAACGGGAGGAGACATGATCGCTGTGAAACAAAATCAGTTCAGAGTGTAACTGACTTCCTGCAGCTTGTGTGTTAGCTCCATCCTGTGGTCTTCAGAGGACGAGACACTGTAGGCCTACACTCAGTGTTGGAAATACCAGAGTCACATTTTCTTTTAATGTAGCGCATTCATTTAGAACGGTAAACAGTCAGTCTCATCACAACTCCTTTAGTAGGTTTCCTATAAATGCTTCTATCAAAGAGCACCCAGTCGGTGATGCATGTTCTCTGAGCATCACGCAGCGGACGTTTCGGACAGCGCCCTTCCTCAGCATATGCACAGTCAATTACAACCAATACTCCTCACACAGGTGGGTTTAATACTACAACCAATACTCCTCACACAGGTGGGTTTAGTACTACAACCAATACTCCTCACACAGGTGGGTTTAGTACTACAACCAATACTCCTCACACAGGTGGGTTTAGTACTACAACCAATACTCCTCACACAGGTGGGTTTAATACTACAACCAATACTCCTCACACAGGTGGGTTTAATACTACAACCAATACTCCTCACACAGGTGGGTTTAGTACTACAACCAATACTCCTCACACAGGTGGGTTTAGTACTACAACCAATACTCCTCACACAGGTGGGTTTAGTACTACAACCAATACTCCTCACACAGGTGGGTTTAATACTACAACCAATACTCCTCACACAGGTGGGTTTAGTACTACAACCAATACTCCTCACACAGGTGGGTTTAATACTACAACCAATACTCCTCACACAGGTGGGTTTAATACTACAACCAATACTCCTCACACAGGTGGGTTTAATACTACAACCAATACTCCTCACACAGGTGGGTTTAATACTACAACCAATACTCCTCACACAGGTGGGTTTAGTACTACAACCAATACTCCTCACACAGGTGGGTTTAGTACTACAACCAATACTCCTCACACAGGTGGGTTTAATACTACAACCAATACTCCTCACACAGGTGGGTTTAGTACTACAACCAATACTCCTCACACAGGTGGGTTTAATACTACAACCAATACTCCTCACACAGGTGGGTTTAGTTATGCACAGCACAGGTGGAGTTAGTCATCCACAACTAGCACATTAATCCCAGCAGATGGAGCTACAACCAGTCCAGATCAGGGTTAAACACAAACCTAAACATTAATAAGCAGTGGAAAATAATGTTATCTGAAACTGAATCAAACTAAAATATTCCATAAAAACAAAACTAAAACTACATAATCAGGCCAAACTTAAACATGGACGCAAATCATTTCTGTTTAGTTTTTTACAGAAATAGAACAGACTTAACATTGTCACTCCGGCGGATGGCTCTATGCCTACACTTACTTCCTGTCAGACCCTCCTGCAGTGCAGATGTCAGCCAACAATCCACACGAGTTAGAGTTGAACATGTGAACACTATGGTCATCAATGTGCTGCTGTATCCGCTCCGCCCGCCCCCCCTCCTCCCCCCAGCTGCTCTGATGTTCCTCCACACCAAACTGTGAAAGTCATTCCTCTACAGAGCTGGCTGCATGTTAGAAAGGGACAAACACAAAGGGTTGACAGAGAGCTGGAAACTCTGAAACAGTTGAATAAAAATGTAATGTAACAAAGAAGAGCCTCCTTGGCTGCTGGCGTGGTTCTGGTTGTACTCATGATGTTTCTCCATCAGATCCGAGCTCTGGATAAGATGACAGTGGAGAGGGTGTCGGCAGAGAGGAGTGAGTGTGTGCAGAGGATCGAGCAGCGGGCCCTGCAGGAGAGGCTGGAGGCAGAGAAAAGACAGGTAACACTAACCCCCCCTCCCCCCCCATCACACAATACAGAACACAGGGTGCACAGCACTGGGATGTATACCTGAGGTGTTTTCTTATTATTACACCAAATAAGACAAGTACAAACCAAGTGGATAAACCAGGCTGTAAAAGGTAGAGCCTGTAGTGTCAGCGGGCTGAAGTTTGTAGTTCATGTTGTACTTCAGAACCAGTACTGGTAAAGCTGCTCTAATGAACATTTGGTTACCAAACGTTCTTTAATTAAACAGTATGGAATAAATGAAGTTGGATGTTTTTCATAACATCAGTACAGAATCAGTTAGGTCAGCACCAAGCCCAGTGGGACGGGCCTGAAGAAATCCCTTAACCTTTTATGTACATCTTAAGATCATGACTTTACCTTGTGTCAGCAATAGTTACTCTCAATAAATGTAACACAAACCAATATAAACTGTGTGCCTGTCTGTGCCTGTCTGTGTGTGTGTGTGTGTGTGTGTGTGTGTGTGTGTGTGTGTGTGTGTGTGTGTGTGTGTGTGTGTGTGTGTGTGTGTGTGTCTTTAAGCAGGCATCCCTGGTCCGTGAGCTGAAGAACTGGTGTCTGTCCAAGCTGCAGAACATGGATCTTGGCTTGAAGGAAGAGCCCGGCAGCAGCAAGCTGCAGCGCTGCTCGTCTGTGGCCGAGGGCCTGGATGGAGCCGATGGAGCCGATCTCACTGTGCTGCCCTCTGGCTCCCAGTGCCCGGAGCTCCACACCAGCCCTGTCCTCCTGTCCTCCAGCCGGGAGCAGCCCAGTGTGGCCGAGGGCGGCTCAGCCAACCACTACTTTGTGGTTCATGTGGAGAGTTCTCCAGGTAACAAACAGCTCCACCATCAGTGAGCAGTTAGCCCTATATCTCTCAGAAAAGACGAGTAGTTGAAGAAAATAAAAAGCAGGAATTTGCCTTGGTTCACTAAATATTTTGATGTCATTTATTAAGTGAACCAGCTCAAATTCACAAAAGAAGGGAGACCACACATAGTTAAAGATAATATTAAAACCAATGTATTTAACCCATATTAAATATTACTATAAAATAGGATAAAACATGTATTTCAGTAGTGTCGTGAGTGCATGTGTGAAGGCGAGTGTGTGGAAAACAACAGAACCTAAAAGACAAACCCAACCCAACCCAACCCTGCTGGCTGTGTGGACAGAGAGATCTGGAAGAGTGGACTCGGGTGTGGCTCATCTTCCTGCCACACGGCCTCCTAAACAGCTCACAGGGAAAATGGCAAGGCCACCCACAGAGTGGGAGGGTCATAACAGTGATTAGGCTTGATCATTATTTGGTGTGTGCTGAATGTGCTCAGTGAATCTCTTCTGAACTTTACCAGACGGCGATAAGAATCAGAATGCAGCAGCCAGGAGCCCGCTGTCATCTGTCCCGGTGGTTCGGCCCAAGGAGCGTCCTGTGCTCTGTGCCGACTCCCAGAGGAAGAAGCAGGACCTCCAGGATGGGGACATGGTGGAGTACGGGGCGAGGGGGGGCAGCAGCCTGTCTCCGGCCGCAGAGCGCCGCGGCAGCAGCAGGACTGAAGCTGGCCTCAGGGACAGGGAGCGAGGTCGGGACAAAGGGAAGCTCCACAAGAAGCATTTCCGGGGAAGGACTAAGTCCAGAGGGGCCACAGGGGCCAAGTGGGCTACAGAGGCAACAGGGGCCACCGGGGTCACGGGAGCCACAGGGGCCCGAACTCTGGAGGTGTTTGGAGAGCAGCCCAGTGAACCCTCCTTTGCCCAGGAGAAGGACAACATGCACGCTCTGGAGGTGACCCAGTACTTCTTCGAGGCGGTGTCCACGCAGATGGAGCGCTGGTACGAGAGGAAGGTGCAGGAGGCGCGTTGGCAGGCTGAGCAGCGGGCGCAGGCCGACAGAGCCGCTCTCACCCAGAGGATCAGCTACCTGGAGGACGAGCTGCGCATGCTGAGGACTAACAGACATGAGGACTGCTAACACAGACCATCTGTCAGCACCAGGCTGCATGTGGACATGTGGACACACACTCCGGCAGGAAATACAGCAGCTCTCGTTTGTGTGGAACTCAACCAGTAGATATAAAGCTGTGTGTCTAATGTGCCATTTTAAGATAGATCCACTACATCATGTCAAACAGCACACGCGTGTGCACACGCACACACACACACACACACACACACACGAGCAGAGAACTGTGTGACCGTGTGATGGAGGGATTACACTAGAATAAGCTGTTAGGATCTGCCTGCTGCTTATTTATGAGAATATAGCTGAACTGACACTGTATATAATAACCTCTTCAGTTTTTTTTTTTATCAGAATCAGAAAAGTTAGACTTTTACAGTGTTTACATTTTTTTTTTTATAAACTGATCAAATTTTCAAAAGAAACAAACTCATTAAATCGGCATTTCAAAAAATTAAAAAAAGATTTGTTATTATATATCCTTATAAGATGTAAATGTTTGGTATTCTGTTTCTTATATGTCCATCTCACATTAGTCTCCTGCGTTAACATGAACAGTTCTCATTTCATGATCACTTTAATTTAAAGATGCGTGCCACCTTAAATCCAGGGACACGGAGACTAAAGCAGCATTTAAGATGTCTCCTTTTCCTTCATTTCAGTTAATATTAACAATACATAAAGTCCCTATGACATTATTTTGACTGCAAAAGGGATGACTTTAGCTGACAAACACTGTAAAAGTGTAGAATTACTCCATTGGCACTCTCCAGACTCCGTAGATTTGAAATAACAAGCCTTAACATTTACTGTCATAATAATACACAATATGTCTCCTCACCAGTTCCTGTGGCTGACAGTGTATTAACCCCAGTGTCTTAGTGAGAGGAGTCACGTGTTTACAGTCCACTGAGAAGGACAGTTAGAGGAGATGCAACCCTCTGCAGACTCTTTCTGTTACTGCATACCAGCAGAGGATCTCTACTACAGTCGACCCTGGAGCTGCAACCATTAGGGGATTCAGCAGTTAGTCCATCAAAAGAAAATGAATCAGCAGATATTTAGATAATCCAGTAACTATTTCAGTCTTAAAGCTAAAACACGACACCAACAACACCTGATTGCAGTTCCTCCAATGTGAGGATTGGCTGCTTCTGTCCCTTTAATATCATTATTCACTTTTGTCTGGAGTTTCACAGAACAACCGATGAATGGATAATGAAATCATGAGTTGCAGCCCGGAACAGTCTCCCTGCGTGCCGAGGCCAGTCCTGATGGAAAACATCACTTCTGCCATGTTGCATTGTTACTGTCTGTCTGATGTAGTGACGGTCTGCTCAACATGTTGCTTGGTTACACATTAATAACTCTGTGGATATGAATAATGCACTGTGTATGATGATGCCAGAAGACATATTTTGTATTAAAAAAAAGAATCATCTATGGTTTCATTAGTTTCCCTTTAATATACAATATCATTACATATTATTAACAGCACCAACAGAAGTGTGGCTGAGGGCTCAGTCAGTCTCATGGGTTAATGGGCTCAGTTCCATCAACACATCCTGAAAACGATGTCCAGCCAAAGCCTGCAGCACTCACTGACAGCAACACTCCCCTGCACACAGTCTCCACAGGAAGCAGTCCAGACCCCCAGGAAGCAGTCCAGACCCCCAGCAGCTCCCAGTCACCGGCCGGCCAACGCCAGAGACTTGTGCAGCTCCTCCAGATGGTTGCTTGCTTGTGTGATCATCATACGGATGGCATCCTGCAGGAATAATAAGAGGAAGAACTGCAGTAATGGATAGAGAAGAGGATGCTGGGAAAACATGGACACTGTCTCTACACATATTCCATTCATAAGCCCACGCGTAGTTTGAGGGGAAAAAAGGTAACTCAAGGTTCATGTACTGGTTTTTTTCCTGAGCTTTCAATCAATCACAGTGTTGATTAGTTCTCAGCCAGTCTAGGTTAGGAAAGACAGACAGTGGCGTCTTGAGTGGCGCAGGAATTATGTTGTCAGCTAAGGTTAGCGATTTTGGCCTGTGCTGCTCCCTGAATCGGCCGCTGCTGGAACACTAGCAGGGTGGCCCCCGGCCAGCTGGCTGTGGAATGCTAACACACTCATGTGATCTATGTACCTGGTCTGTGGCGTTCTTGTTCCTCTTGAACTCGTCTCTGGCCCAGTCACTGAGGTACTTCCTGTCTGCCTGGTCAGGTACCTTCCGTATGGCCCTCAGCATGTTCCTGTAGATCCCCAACACTTTCTGTCTCTGTAAGAACTGGCACACAATCAGCAGTTAGCACACATCACCTTCATCAATCATCTGAAATATGGACCAAGAATCAGAATCAGAGTTATTGCCAAGTAGCCCTTCTGAGGAATTTGCCCTGGTTGTTGACTGGCTGACACAGATACATGAATAGATACGGACATAAAGCTCAATTAAAGCCAGACTAAAAGGAAGCTCTTCTCCACTAAAGAAGAAGAAATAGGTGATGGGTTAGTGCTGGAGAAGCAGCTCCAGACAGTCTACAGGCAGGGTTCAATCTTAGCACCCTCCACCAGCAAAATGCTGGTCAAATATGCACCAACCAGCCAAAGAAATCAACAGTGGTCATCTATTGAGCGGCTGGTAAGACTTGAACATTCACTGGCCATTAGGCTGCTGGAGGACGGACCCTGCTCGCAGACCTGCTCACAGACCTGCTCACAGACCTGCTCACAGACCTGCTCACAGACCTGCTCACAGACCTTACAGAGAACACTGACCTGTGTCTCACACCAACGCCCTACTCTCCCTCTGATTGGCTAGTACTCGTTGCCTGCTCTGGTTGGGTTGGTCAGGTTTAGGCAAGGAGTGGGATTGGTTAGGGTAAGAATGTCAGGGCGAGCCAATCAGGGATGAGTTCTCTAATGAATATTCATGAGTCTTCCCCTACCATCCTGTAAAAACAGACAGACTGGCTGCTACATGCTAACACTGCTGAGCCATGCTAACAGCGAGAAGAGGCTGGGCAGATCTGAACCCATCTAACGTTAACATGGTGTGATGAAGAAGGGCTCGGCTCAGCTGATCACTGGATGACATCTGATTTACAGTTACGTCACAGAGCTGCAAATGAACTAAGTCTTTGTTGAAACGAGGACAGAGAGACACACAGCTCGACCTTACCTGTTTCAGAGAAAGCGCTGCAGACGGCAACCTTGAAGCGGCCATCTCTGACAAACCGGATGTTGTGATCACGTGACTACCGCCTTTTTCCGTATGTGTCTCCCTCTGGTGGAGGGAGGTAGTCATGAGGACGAGGCTGAGGCATCAGTGAAACATCTACTAATGGATTCCCAGAAGAAAGAGAAAGACGGAAAAACCTATTCCTACACAGAACCAACCTGGGACTATAAAAGCTGTCCTAGAACTCATCAAGGCAACCAGATTATTCCTAAGGAAATAGGATACTAAATGGGAATATATTTTTGCCCTGTGTGAGGCAGCACTGTGCCGTAAAGGTGTCTAGACTGCTGGAAATTAAAAGAAGAAGGTGGTGCTTTGCTGCTCAATGCACACCTGTAATCTGTATATTCATATGTGTATATTGAAATGTGTAAATGATTCAACACAGAATAGTTTAAGGATGTCAATAAGCAGAGGCCCAGACAGAGCAGCCTTGTAAACGGTTTATTGTGTGGATCATTCACTTCATGGTTTAACAGATGGGTGCGATGAAGAAACAACACACACATTTCATCAACAGCTACTCCTAAAGGACAGTGCTGAGCTCGGAGCACAGCAGACAGCAGACAGCCTTCATCAGAGCTGGAGTCAGTCTGGAGACTGACTGTAGAACTCCTGACGGAGCTGGGACCCTTCACCCCCACAGCTGACTCAGGTGTGTTCTCCTCTCCAGAGGCCCATTCCTTCGGATGTCCCGCCAACATGCTACAGTTAGCCATGAAGCCTCTGTCAGCTCTGCACATCTGTTGCTGTGTTCACATGGAACATGGATGATTTGATGACCTTCATAACACTGACTAAAACATCCACAAAAAGGATTTCAGGTCTATGGTACGAGGAGGACAGAGGTATTTACTGACTCTTCACTGAGGTGGTTCACACTAAAACGGGGTCATCATGTCATCTCAGACGTGCAAGTTAAAGCAATCCTCATTACATTACAAAAGAAACTGAGAATTCCCCTGATAACGAAGACCAAACAGTAAAGGTTGCTATCAAACTCTACTAAAATCTACAGTAAAAATAAGAAAATAAAGGCACATGTACATCCGTCTGTTTGATGAGTCCTTTGTTGCGTTGTGGCGGGTAGCAGAGTGGCATTGTGCAGTTGCTTGCTGCCCACTTCCCCCTCCTCCCTTCCTGTGAGAGCGTCTACTGGTCAGCTGCCGTGACCAGTTCAAACCACTGTCTGAGCGCGTCGCTCAGCGTCTCCGGCAGGGCGTTGACATCTCGCAGGATGACATAGAAGGGGAATGGGAACTCGTCCATGTAGGAGCGGATCTCTGGCATTTCTCCCGGCCCTTTGAATATGGGCACCTTGATGTCCAGGATGGAGTCCTGCGGTGCAGCGCCGGGGTTAGTTACACTTTGGGTCTGCACGTTTACAACATCAAAGAGTTCAAATTCTTCTTCACTTACCCGCGAGTTGGGGTTGTCGAGCACCACGAAGGTGATGAAGACATTTGCGCTGCGTGCCGCCCGCACTGCTGCCATCACCCGCTCCTTCCCCTCCAGGAACAAGCCCCGGCCGTCAGACACCACGACCAGCAGCTGGGCCGTCTCTGTGGGGGGAGGGCAGAGGTCACACAGGTATATATATATTATATATATACACACACACACACACACACACCTTGATGAGATTGACACAGCTGTGTAGGTTACAACTCTGGATTGGAATGGATTGGACCAAGGTGAAAACACATCTGACATTGTATCACCTTTTAAAGTTGTTAGCAAACATCACACACAGAGCAACATTAGCATTCATTTGGACTTGTGTTTGTGTCCACCTGATCAATTAAGTCCAATGTTCACTCTTCTTTTTGGTGCTGTAGAGACTACAGTACCGATAATGCAGTGTAAGGGACTTTTGGGCTGCGTCCCGTGAGAAAAGAAGCTCTTTAACTGCTACATGTTCCGACTGACTCCGTCAGCTGTTCAGTGCTGTTCAGTGCTGGAAACCCAAACAACAAAAGGCTCCATAGAGCTGACGAGAACTGAAGAATCAGGTGATATTTCTCCGTGGCTTTATCGCTACATTCAACAGCTTTCACATCACACAATCATTTGATCCACTGTTGCAAACATATTGATAAGAGCAGCTTTAAAACCCACCATTGTATTAAATCTCTCAGCAGCAACTACATATCATGTATATTTACTTAACTTAACCCAACTTCTTGCCTTTAATGGTGCAGAACTTTAGGGTCAGTGTGTGTACTGGGTCTGGCACTGCTGATCCAGTAGTGCACTCAGAAGAGAAGGAGGGGGTTTGTTTTGTCCTCCGAGCACCTGGCTCAGATGCTGGACCTTCCCTGTGTCTTGGTGCCACACTGAAGGCTGTCTGTGTCATATCAGATCCAGTCTGGGCACTCAGAGGCACACAGGTCAAGCAGGAAGCACTTCATCAGCCCACTAGATATTTGAAACGGAAGCTGCTCTCTTAAAGCTTAGGCCTGGTTATTGATCATCAATACCTTTTAAACACTGACCAAAATGTTTCTGTTAATGCTTTGATGTCTGAACCAAACCAACAATATGATGCATCTGAGTCAGAAATGGGTTTCTAATGGGCAAAGTGAGGTATCATACAGGATCTGAAGGGGAATTGGTACCTAAATGTTACCTAAATGGTTTAAGCACACTTAATCAAAAATATAAAGCTAATGGAACCATCTGTTGAATCAAAGCAGAGGTTTACCAGCTCAGTGTAACACTGTCCCATTATGGACCCTATTCAAGCTGTACTGGCCAACAGCCCTTTGATTAGCCAGTTCCACAGCAAAGTGAACAGCACACGATTATTGGCTGGCTGTGAAATTTGCAGTAGGAGTCATTACCTGAGTTTAGAGATCCTGGAATCTGCTGTCGTGCTGCTAGAAACATCTGTGTTGAGGTGTCCAAAAACTACAGAGAGGCATATAGAGAGAGAGAGAGAGAGAGAGAGAGAGAGAGAGACAGGAGGTCACGTGATCAGCCACATCATACAGGATGTAAAAACCACAAGCTCCATGGGAAATAGAGTACAATAACAGCAAAGGGAAACAATGTTTAATGAGAATATGTTTTCAATGCGACAAGTTTGACGTTGCATACAGAACTGTGGATTGCCTTCCTGTTGTTTTTCATTCATTTTGTGCAGCATCACTATTAAATTAAACATACTGTATCTGTTATACATAACCACTTTGTATTATTATATAGTTAATATGAAGCACAGTGGATGGAGGAGCAGTACACAAAGTACCCACCTGTGCTATCCGGGTCTTCTTCTGTTGGAACTGACAGAGTCGGAGGATCCGAGCCCCGGACTCATCATTGAACTGCTGCTGGAAGGGGTGCAGCAGCTGCACCTGCTCGCCAAAACTAGACACATAAGCATGTGTTAGCTTCACATGAAATACATGTACACATAGTATGATGTCACAAAAATGACAACTCTGTTTGTTTGAGTTTCTTGTTTTCTGTTTGTAACGTGGCTCCATCATTTCATCTGTTCCTCTGTCTGTTTTTGTTGTTTGACTGTGTCCACGCATAAGCTCACCTGCACACCGACACCTGGCCCACCTCCAGCAGGGTGAGAGCGTTGATGATCACTGAGAGGGATTCAAATGCCAACTACACACACACACACACACACACACACACACACACACATTAATAACTGATGATTATTTGCTCTGGACATGTTCAGGGAGCTGGAGCAGCATCAAGGGCTCCCTCACCTGTTTGGAGTGGTTGTCCACCATGCTGGAGGAGTCGTCCACAGCCAGACAGATCTGGTACTCTCTCTTGCTGGGCTTGGTCCTCCTCAGCCAGATCTTGTCTTTGCGGAACTGACTGGCGATGTAGGGGATCACCTTCCTCATGTTCAGACGCTTCCCTGTGCGGTAGTCCCCTCTGTGGAGCAGCAGCACATCACACACACATTCAACAACTGTGTCTCTGCTGTAACAGCAGCACATCACACACACACACACACCCACACCAACTGTGTCTCTGCTGTAACAGCAGCACATCACACACACACACACACACACACACACACACACACCAACTGTGTCTCTGCTGTAACAGCAGCACATCACACACACATTCAACAACTGTGTCTCTGCTGTAACAGCAGCACATCACACACACACACACACCCACACCAACTGTGTCTCTGCTGTAACAGCAGCACATCACACACACATTCAACAACACTGCGTCTCTGCGGAAACAGCGGCAGGCGGCACTGGCAAACAACGTGTCATCACAGAAGACACAATCAGGAGAAGACAAGTAAGACCAGTCAACCTGGTGACCACGAGGCTCAGTGGAACAATAGATGTGATCATTTAAAACATCCATTATAAGAAGTATGAAGGGAGGGGAGTGTGTTGGTCCTCACTTGAGTTTGGCAGCCTGTGTGGGCTCCAGGATGAGGCGGAGCTGCTCACACAGCTGCTGGGACAGAGCCGAGGTCAGAGTCTGGTACTGGTGCCACATGGAGGCTGCTGCACTCTCCTGAACACAGACAACAACACATCAGTCACAGGGTGACACCTATATGTCATGTTTTACTACACTGATCTTTTATCAAATCCTCTTTTTCAAATCTCTCTGCAGACTAAAGGGATCACTGAGAACTGTTAGAGGTCTCCCTTGTGTCTCAGTCCTTTCCCCTTCTGGGGGATTTAATTTAGTTACTAGTAGTTTAGTTTACTTTGTAGAAGATCCCCAGTCTCCTTTTTTATATATAGTGCTCAAATAGTTTCCAGATTTTCTCATACAGCCCCAATTTGTTTTTTAATATATAGGTTAATCTCTCCATGGACATACATTGTGCCATATTCTTGATCCAAGCACCAATTGTAGGTGCCTCCATTTTCTTAGCTATAGTCCTTTTTGCCTGTGGTGTGCTCATTGATATGTTTAACGTTGTATATGAGCCATTATAACTCAATGTTATCTCGAAACGGTAGGTCAGCCTCACCTCCTCCTGAGTTCCTGGAGCCAGGTGGTGCCAGGCCTCCAGCTGCAGCTCCATCTCCCTCCTCAGCTCCTCGGGATCTCTCTCTGCTTTCTACACACAACACACACACACACACACACACACACAGACACACAGCTCTGAGTCTGCCTTTGTTAAACCACACAAGAAAGAAAGAAAGAAAGAAAGAAAGAGTAGTTCTGTACCTGCATGGTGTCCAACAGCAGCTCAGGAACTGTGTGAATGGTGGATTCTGTGCGTCTGTCTGCTCGCTCTTCTTCTCTGGGCTTTAGTCGGTCCTTCCACCTCTCCTCCTCCTCCTCCCCTTGCCTCTGCACCTCCATCTCCCCACTGTCTACACCTGCACAACAACAAGAGGAGGGGGTGATGTCACTAGGAACTCAGTGGATCTGTAGTCTAGGTGTGAGAGAATGGGAGTGTGTCACCTGTGTGGGAGGCCTTGGCAGAGTCCAGCTGCTCAGGCTTCAGCTCCTGCACCTCAGCTGCCTGCAGCTCCTCTTCCTGCTTCTCCATTTCCATGGCGACGTCCTCATCATTCTGATCTTCCTCCTGGTCTTGATGAGGCCCTGCTGCTTTCTGCTGGTCTGCACTGGCAACATCTGGAAACAGCAGCATATGACCCATGTATCCACTTGAACCTGATCACATGTTGTGCAGCTGTTCCTGAGTGTATGCAGTGGGATTACTGACCGTATGTCTGCGTGTCGTAGGCCGTCTCTCCCTGCCTGATGTGTTCGTACAGGTCAGACTCCTGCTGGGCGTCACTCTGGCTGCCGTCCTCAGAGTGATCCTTCCTGCTCTCTACTGTACGCAGACGCTTATTCACTCGCTCGTTGTAGTCGCCTGTGGAGCGCTCGTTGTCCGCCTGACCAGGTTTCCTCTTGTAGCTCTGGAGCAGCACAGAAAATGAAAAGATGAGACGGGTTGAAGAACAAAGGGAGGTAGAAGTGGAGATCCATCAGAAACCAGATGTTCCTGGGCGTACCTGAGTCTTGTTCTGCGTCTGTGTCTGTGAAGCCATTCTTGCGGTCAGCTTTGACTGGTGGCCCTCTGATTGGCTGGCATCAGCGGCTCCGCTCCCATGCTCCTAACAAAGCAGAAAGATGTCAGACTTTATCTCCTTTAGGGGACGCTTTGAGTGACGGACTAAACACACTTTCAACTAGAAGGGACATACCTTTGCTAGGGCATGTCCCCACAATGCAGACAACTGAATTTCAAATCTTGTATTATTTTTTACCAAAGACATATTTCTTTGACTACTACTTTTTAATAAACCTTATTTTAATCCAAGCTCAATAAGTGGCTTGACATTGCAATATTAGATGTTTGTTGTCTTTAATATTGTATGTACTTTTGAATATGTTGATACATTATCTATCCTCTTTACTAAAGTAGTCTCTGTCTCTGACCTGGAGAGATTCCCCCCCCCCATCCTGCGGTGCAGTGTACCTCTTTAGCCTGGTCTCTCTCGGCTGCCTCTCCTGCCAGCTCCACAGCTGTATCACTCTGAAGGCTCTGCTCTCCAGTCTGGCCCGCCGTGTCGTGCTCCTTCCTCTCAGCTGACTCCGGCTGCTCCTCTTCCTCACCTCCTCCCTCCTCCTCCTCCTGTAGGCATCAACAGTCCCAACAGTGACTCAAGTGTTCATCACACGGAGCATAGTACAGTACAGCACAGCAGCATTGTGACATACGCACCTTTGGGTTGTGTCCTTCGTCATTGGGAGTAGTCAGATCTTCGTCTCTTCCTGCCTCCTGTCCTCTCTCCTCCTCCTCCTCTTTCTCAGCAGACTCCTCATCTCCCTCAGCTTTCTCTCCTCCCTCCTCTCCCTCCCCCCCCTCCTCCTCTTCAGTCCTGGGCTCCTGGCCGCTCTCCTCTCCTGGCTGCTCCGTCTGCTCCTCCTCCATCTTCTCTGCTCCCTCCTCCTCCTCGCCTCCATCTTTCTGTCCATCCTCCTTCTCGTCCAGGGCCGTGCCTTTTTCATCAATGTCCAACGGATTCTCCTCTGCAGAGGGAACAGCAACAAGCGTTCACTAAGTGGAGTTAACAAAGGCTGTCATGCCTTCATTTCAACAAGGAAATGTGTTTCACAGAGTTAAAAGGGACTACACGGCATTTTTAAATATAACTACCAAAAACACATGAGACTAGGCCTGCACGATTAACCCTTGTGTTAACCCCCTTTATCCTGCTGTCTTCCTGTCAACCTTGAAAAAAAAAACTTATTTTTCCGACGTTTGACGCCTTTTTTTCTCGTTTGTTTTTGTTTTTTCCAACGTTTTAAATTGTTAAATTTTTCTTTTACACATTTTCAGCGCTTATTTACATCCCATATTTTCTGATATAAAACAAAAAGGGTTGATTTTTTTGTTGTTGATTTAAACACATACATATATATATATATATATATATATATATATATATATATATATATATATATATATAATGACTTTGATTCTCATTTCATTTTACGAGCCGACTGCATCACAAACACTACTACTGTCTTCTGGGAGTTTTAAACACAGACTGTATAATAGGTTTTAAAGCTCTGCAGTGCTCTCCCTTCTCTTCATTGAAGCCTCTGTGTTGACAGGCTGCTGGTGATGACCAATGTGCTCTAGGTGCCAAAAAACATCTATGTTTGGTACTGTCAATTAGTTTAGTGTTGTCGTGGTTCATGTGTGCAGTAAACATTACACTTTGTGAGAAAAAAATCGTGGCAGAAAATAGTGATATGAATTCTAAGCTAAAAAATAGTGATTCATAATTTTCTCCGAATCGTGCAGGCCTACATGGGACCATGGTCTACACCAGGGGTTCTTAACCTTTTCGCGTCGCGACCCTCAGAATAATGAGGTTGGTGTTTGTGACCCCCTTACCCCCTCGACAACGAGAGAAAGAGAGCTGCAAACGGTTTCTAAATGCCTCCCCCTGCTCATTTTGAGTGATTTTTTTTAAAATGCTCTAATTAATACACATAAACAAATAATGTTTTGCTTTAATGACAGTTTAGTTTGAGCAGCTAGCACCCAGCCTTGTCCAAGTGCCCCAGGCTCTGTGGATTTGTGACCCCTTTCTGTACCAGGACCTCCTGATTCACAAATGAAGCTCTGAATAGAACACATGAAATGTACCAAACTCACAGAGTAATGTAAAAACAATTCCCCAGTCTAGAATATGTTATTTCATTCCCCCCCTCAAATGGCAGCATGTGCTGCTTTTCTTTGACTGATGTGACAGTAAAGACTTTTGAAGACATCACTGGCAACGGCTGATTGAAAACATAAATAATGAAAAATAAATGTCACAAAAAAGGATGTCGCTACACTTTTTAATTATGGGAAGTAATATTCCTATTGCCGTCACCTGTGGTGACAGATCATGCCACAATCAGAGGGATTAGTAGTGCTGAAATGATTAACATTAGTTGATCAACAGAAATTTAATTGAGTGCAATTCTGATAATTGATCAATAAAGAAGAAAAAACAAATATGAATCCTATTTACCAGAATAATCAGTAGTGACAATAACCAATCTGCAACAGAATAAAATGCACAGTGCAGGCCACTCCTCTTGTAAACGGTCTCATCTGGTTCTGTCTAAATAGAAATGTTCTTCCCCTTCACTCCCTCCAAATTGCTGCCAGCTGACTCGCCTGCACCGCTTCAGGGACACTTGGAACCGTCTGTTGCAAACCCCAACTGAACTGTGCTCTTGTGAACTTGACATATTTCAGACTGTGTCCCTGTTGGTATGCTGCTCTCACCGTCAGCCTCGCCCTCCCCATCGTCCCCCGCCTCCTCATCCTGGTCCAGGTTCAGGTCCTCGGGCAGATCCAGGGCCTCGGGCTCAGGTCTCTTGTCCTGCTGACCATGGTAGGGGTCCACTTCATTCTCATCAAACTCCCGCTGGGAAACAGCAAGAGCAGCCATCACAAACAGCACAGCCACATGTTGTTCTATCTGAAACCAACCCTGGGAGAACAGTTTGAACGATTCATCATTTCATCACTCCATAATAAGATGATTACCTCATCTCCTTGCTCATTGATTTTCTCTTTCTCCTCCACGTCCATCTGATCATCTTTGTCCTGGGTTTTCTTGTCTTTATTAGGGTCTGCAGCGTCCAAGTTGTCGTCCTTAGCAACCAGCTCTGATTCACCCTGAGAACCCAGTGTTGACAGGAAGTTAGGGAACACTGACAGTGACATCTGGCTAGTTTAAATAATGATTCACTTTAAAACAGCAAGTAGAAATAATTGATGTGCTGCTCTCTATAAGCCTGCTGGGACTGTGTGCTGTGTACCTGGTCCATGCCCTGGCCAGACTCTTCCTCCTGCTCACTTCCTTCCTCCTGATCATCATCCTCGTCATCCCCCCACATTCTCTCATCCAGAGTGTCCGTCTGTCCCTCGCCCAGGTCCCCCATCTTTTTATCCAGCTCCTCGTCCTCCTCTTTAGCCGAGTCATCATCTTCACCTGCAGATGATTCAAAGGAGAAGAATCCACTCAGCAGTGATTCTGGGAGACCTTTCACTGTCTCTAGTGTCCTACTACAGCCAGCAGCAGCAACCACAAGTCAGGAGACCCAGCTGGAAGTGGAACAAGCCAACAATGAGTGCAAAATTAATATCAATAGGCTATAGTTACCAGGTTCTTTCTCCTCCCCATCATGCATTTGGCCATCAAAGTCCTCTGACATCTCGATAGCATTGTCCTCCGCCTTGATATCCCCTTTATCCTGCTCTTCCTCCTTTTCCTGACCCTCCTGGAAAGTGTCCTCCACCTGGAAGAGGAAGAATGCGGGAATAGCTTCATGTTGGTCCAAGTTCAAGTTGGTCAAGTTCACATTGATAACTCTTTAAACTCTCTACATGTCTTAGATAGACAGCTACATATTGGCGTGTCAGGTGGAATTACCTGATCTTCATTCTCTATCTTGTCACTGACGTCTTTGGTGCCCTCGCCCTCTCCGATACCTCCGCCCTCATAGTCATGGAACTCCGTGGCACCTTCTCCATCTCCGCCGGCTGCCAGCTCCTGAGGAAGGCAAAAGCCCTGGGGGGGGGGAACGACACAGCAACATTTAGTCCCTGCTTTGAGTTGTTAACTCCCGAACCTGCTAATTGCTGTGTTGTTGTGCGTGTACCTTGTGGGCGAGCTCGGTGAAGATGCTGGCCAGCACAGACAGCAGCTTGCCTGTGCTGCGGTGAGCACCCAAAGACACAGCCACGTAGTAGCGCACCAGGTCACTGTACACAGCCAGCAGGGGCTCCAGCTGCACCAGCAGCCTGCACGCTCGGCTCACCTCCTACACAGAGAGAGAGACACAGAGAGAGAGAGAGAGAGAGAGACAGAGAGAGAGACAGAGAGAGAGAGACACAGAGAGAGAGAGACAGCGACACACAGAGAGAGAGAGAGAGAGAGAGCGAGAGCGACAGAGAGACACAGAGAGAGAGAGACAGAGAGAGAGAGAGAGACAGAGAGAGAGAGAGACAGAGAGAGAGAGAGAGACAGAGACAGAGACAGAGACAGAGAGAGAGAGAGAGAGAGAGAAAGCGAGAGTAAGGGAGTGAGATGGCAGTGCATGATAGTACAATACGATACCTCACTTTGAAATAAAAAGCAGCTGTGTAGAATATGTGCGTGTATAGAACCCGGGAATATTTAACTGACATTTTGATGTAAACTAGTGCAGAGCCCGTTGAAAATGTTCCTGTTGGGAACGGGCCGATTGCCAGGCCTGTGGTATTGCTGCTTGTAGAATTCATCAAAACCAAATTGTAGCCTATCCCAAAATGACTTACAGAAGAACCCCAAAGCACTTCAAA
The DNA here is from genome assembly GCF_031162955.1 of Sander vitreus. NCBI lineage: Eukaryota > Metazoa > Chordata > Actinopteri > Perciformes > Percidae > Sander > Sander vitreus. The sequence goes on along the minus strand of NC_135872.1, from coordinate 29,834,991 downwards.
TGCAACTCCCCTGTATAGCCTACTACTGATTTACCTGACAGAGAACGTTGCAGATTCAGAATGTAATCACAAAATATCACAATGCCAATGTGGAGTAATCCGACATTAGCCTCATGGACTCATGGCAGTGTGCTACCCACCCGGCCCGGTGAGAGACGAATCATGAGTTAATTTAAAGAGTCACGACTCAAAGAGGTTTAGTGCCCAGTCAGTGTGCATGCAGTGTGAGAGGGGGAGTGGCCAGCTGCTAGAGCGGCAAAAGCCAATGTGTGCTTCCTTTACCTATATATGTAACGATATCTTTTGCATTTCTTATCCAAACAAGGTCCAACTTGGCACTGCACTTACTCCTGCCCGTAGGAAGACACCTGTCAAGTTTGAAATCCATCGGACTAACAGTTCGAGAGATATGCGTATAACACCCACACACACACTGACAGACAGACGTTCCTGCAATTTATAGATAGATGTATAACATGCAACCTGGCAAGCATCCCAGCAGTGTGGGTTGGTTAAGAATGGGCTCACAGACACCGGCTCATGAATCAATCCCATCTACTGTAACTGTAGCTGGACATTAAGTCCTGTGCGTGTCACATGAGCAGCTGCTCTTGGTACCTGGAGCTGTGGTGGTGGACACGAGTCTCGTTGTGTCCTCAGCTGGCTCAGCAGCCTCTCCAGCCGGCCGCTAACCTCTCCCACACACAGAGCCTCCACCTCCGCTGCCAGCTCCTCCTCCAGGAGTCGAGTCAGGTGACCAGGCTTCAGCAGCTCCTCCACAGGGTCTGCATCCTCCCCCTCCTCTCCAGCACCCTCTGAAACATCAGAGAACAGCATGTGGACGCCATGGAGGAAATGTTAACAACACTTTGTCAGTGCCGGTGCATTTACAATGAGTTTTCAACATCCTTAAGGTTTGAGAGGTCTAGCAGCACTACGGAGATGTTTTGATATGACTGGGTCCCCTCTGTGTTTGTCTCATTCACATGATCGTTTGCATGGGGGGGGCTCAAACATACTCAGGTTTGGTGTCAACAGCACAGATGGGAACTGGCAGGAAGGTGATGTGGAAGCCCCTGATAGAATAACATTAAACAGCTAGTGAGAAGTGTTTCCAATCCAGCTCACCTGCTCATGGATGGATAGCCGGCCAAAGAAGGCCTGAGGACTGAGCCTACACAGGTGTGCCGAATAAATCGGCACATCAGGGTTATATTGCTGCTTGAACCAACATTTGAAGAGGACTTTGAATTTGTTGCATTTCCTGTACAGCAGCCCTGCAGAGAGCACTGCTGGCATCTTTCTCACCTCTCAGGGCGTCTCCACGCTGCTCTCCTTGTTGCTCTCTCTCCCTTCTCTTCACCAGTGTCTGGACAGCACACAGCACTGTGCTGATGGTTGTCTCCAGCTCAGCAGAGAACTCAGCACAGAAGGCAGGCTGCTGATCTGTTCGGGGAAGAAGAAGAGGAACTGTGAAGCCATGGTAATAAATGGGATTTCATCTGACTATACAGTGCCAGTGCTGCTACTTTTCACCCTCTTTAGTTTGCCCTCATGTCTGTCAGCCAGATGTCATGTTATGTGTTATATTAGTAACATTTCAAGGAATGATGCTCAGTGCATTCACCTGTGTGCTGCTGTCCCAGGGAGAGCAGCTGGCTCTTCCAGGTGCTGAACTCGCTGATGCTGGCCTCCACCTGTCCTCTGACATAGTGCAGGCTCTGGGCAATGGCCGGCTGGCTGTCTGCCTTGCCGACACACACGGCCGGGGTGAAGAGCTGCTCCATGACGGGCATCTGAGCCACGACCGCTCCCAGCTGCTCGAAGGCGGAGCTGCACGTCACAAAGTGGTTCCTGTGGAAAACAACAGCGCTGTTGGGACTGTCTTTGAATGCTGCTGCATCAACTTTCACATAAACTCTTGAGTGATTGTTTTACCATGTGTGGAGCACTCTGTCCGAGGTCTGCTGTGCCACAGAGTCCAGCTCCAGCTTCAGGCTCTGAGTCTGCTTCAGCATTGCGTTCATGCATTGGTGTAGCTGGCACCAGGCGGCGTCTCCCCTCCGCAGCAGACAACCGGGAGGCTGGCGCTGGGCTGCCAGTGGGGACGGGCACCTCAGGGTGTGCTGCCTCCAGCTGCTTGTCTCCTCCTTCTGCAGGTCCTCTGGGCAGCACTGCAGCAGCCAGGCCAGCTGCTGCAGCAGGGTGGTGCACTGGGCAGCCAACGCCTGGCCCCGGCTCACCCAGCCCTGCAGAGAGGCCTGGGGCGGGAGGGTGCAGCCTGCATCCTCACGGTGGCTCTGGAGGTGGGCCTTGACGCCCTGGACGCTGTCTGTCAGCCTCCTGGCAGTGGAGACCAGACACAGAGAGACAGTAAGAAACAACCACCTATGACTGCTAAACCTGTCCTCTGACCTCACTGTGTGAAGGCCAATGAATGAAAAGACATGTCCTCAATTGAATTATTAAGAAAAATTTAATATTGTTACACTAATATTGCTTTTCCTTTTAACTAGATGCCAACATTACATCAGAGGCATTGATATTACACATATTATAACCTACTCTGGGGATGAGGGGAACTCTTGTCCAACTTACAAAATCCAGATGTTTTTAATTACAGTTAAAGCTATAGTGTGTAGTTTGTCTCCCCCATGAGGAATTCTAAGTAATGACAACAACACTGTCGGCGTGTCCACATGATACAAGCCTTCAGTGAAAGCGCACCCCCCACCCCTGCCTCCACACAGTTGCTAGTAGCCAGGAAGGACACGGAGGATTAAAAAAACATGGACTCTTCAGAAGAGGTCATTATCTTCACTCCAGTTTCTGCGCAGGAAAGTCTCCTGACGCCACAATCTTGTGAACATAGTCATACTGAGAAATCCAGAGAGAGTTGTGTGGAGCTGATAGTCTTAATTAGCTTTGTAGCAACTCATTTGGCAATGGCTTGAATGGAACAGATGTTCATTTTCATCAAAAATGTATGCACTGGGCGCCCAGATAGCTCAGTTGGTAGAGCGGAAAAAATGTTATGCACTAAAGCTTTAATATTCTTCTACAACAATGCTGGAATTTAACATCAAAGATAATCCCGTAGAGGACTTTGTAGTTCCATAGTGCAGCAGACTGACCTGAGATGGATCCAGTGCTCAGTGAGCATGGCCAGTCGTTGCCTCTGTTTGAGCAGCAGCTTGAAAAGGTGAGAGGAGAAACCTCTACAGCGCTCGATGTTCCCCAGACCCAGCTCCTGCAGTGACACACACACACACACACCTCAGACTACAGGAAGCTAACATCTGCTCTTCATCTGTAATCCCTGGCCCTTTCAACCAGAGAGCTGTTCTGACCATCAGTATCGAAGTCTGACCTTGGCAGCTTGCAGCAGAGCAGTCTGCATGCTGGTTCTCCTGGCCCATGAACGGTAGAAGTACTTCTGACATCCATCCCACGCTGTCAGCAACTCTGTAAACAACCTACAACACCCAGGATGAGAGAGAGTGGCTTTCAGAGTACAGAACACATATTCTAGATACATACATACATTTCAATGAAGTCTTCTTTAAAAAAGAAATTAATGAACTCAACTTTTAATTATGGTTAACGCTAAAATATAGTGAAATAGTAGAAACGTGTCATAAAGTCAGCAAACTGACTCAGTGTGTTACTTAATAATTCATCATGTCATTTTGCAATTCTGGGATAAATGCTAACACGAGAGTCAAGTTAGTGAACTGACTCATTATTTTCATTTGCAGAACAGTATTTAAAGTTTGATAACAATAGCCACCATAAGCTACTGGACATAGTGTCTCTATTAGCTGGGATGTTAGCACACAGCAGGCATTCTTAGCCAAAGGGATAGGATGTGACTGAGCTATGAGCAGGTTGTATTTACACGCTCTCGGCCTGCTCCTGGTTCCTGACAGCAGACAGAGCGGCGCTCATCTCCAGCGGATGCATGCAGAGGGTTTGCTCTGGGTCAGCGGTCCTGTTCCACGTCAGACCTTTACGGTACGACAGACCTAAACGGGAGCATGATGTATATAGAGAGGTTGGAAGGCTTAAAGTACTATGTGACACCTGTAAATCATGAGAGAGGAAGAGAGGAAAACTCACCTATTTCTCTAAGCATCTTGAACAGGTCTGACAGAGCTCTCTGCTTCTGCTGCAGGATGTGCTTAACCTCAGATTTCTGCTTCTCTTTCTCTGCCGTTGTGTCAACGCTGAGGTTCTGCAAGTCCCGCAGGTTGCTGATGACCTCGCCTGAGAAGAAGGAGAACACTGACCATATTAACAAGCAGCTGTGTGATGTGATGATGAATGTCTGATGTCACTGGCTGGGTAACTACCCAACTCCACCCGCCAACAGATCACCACGCAGCTTTAAAGCTATAGTGCGTAGGTTCTGTCTCCCCCCATGAGGAATTCTAAGTAATGCCAACAACACTGTTGGCGCATCCACATGACATGATATTTCCCCCCCTCCTCCTCCACACAGTTGCTAGTAACCAATGAGGACACGGAGGATTAAAAAAACATGATGGACTCTTCAGAAGAGGTCATTATCTTCACTCCAGTTTCTGCGCGTGAAATTCTCCTGACGCCACAATCTTCTGAACATAGTCATACTGAGAAATCTAGAGAGAGTTGTGTGGAGCTGATAGTCTTAATTAGCTTTGTAGCAACTCATTTGGCAATGGCTTAAATGTAACGGACGTTTATTAATATCAAAAAGATAGGCAGCAAGCTAATAAAGCATTTGTTAATTGGCTTTGTTGTGTGCATCTCCCTTTTTTGTCATGGCCGTGCGGCCCGGTTTGTGACTGTACAAAAAAACGGTTCTGGTCTCTATCGCTACATTTTCCCTTCGTGACAACAACTTTGAGTGACAGGTGGCTGTAGGGACACCAGGCTAGCCCCTATACAGTCTATGGGTGATACAGTGTGCAGGTGTAGTTCCTACATGAAACTGTTTACAACCAGGTCTGTGGATTATCTTGAGTAACCAGATCATGACCTCTAGAAAGAGACATTGCTGTTGAGTTTTTCAAATCAATTTCTCTGGCACTTTGAGCACCACAGGCCGAGAGCCATCTAGTTCCATTATCAAATGGAAATGATCCTGGGGGTGGTGCCAAGGAAAGGCCATGGAGTCATTCAAATCCAAAGTGTTAAGCCTTTTTGAACATGCATTAATGTGCTCAGAAAATATTATGTCAGTCCGTCTATTAGACTTTGAGATTGTGTACAAGTGGGATTCTCACCAGTGAAGTAGTCCAGGTCTTCAGCCAGCTCAGGCACTGGGTTTTTCTTCAGCAGCTGGACGCACAGTTTCTTCATCTTCCTGGACAGAACGGGCAGACGTCCCTGCAGAGACGAAGCTTCAACTCCGTCCTCTGGGCCTTCATGCTGGAATATCCAGCGCAGCTAAGGTGATTCACTCATCATGTATTATCATAAAGCACATACTAAAAGGAGAAGAGATTATTCATTTGAGATAACTAAAAACATGTGTACCTGCAGATCTCTGCCCTTCCCAGGCAGGGTGCTCTTCAGTGCCCTGTGAACCCGATGGAGGGGGGTTTCCTCTGGGTTGGCATCCACACTGTCCAAGCTGGCGCTGCTTCCCTGCTCCACCAGTGCAGCAACACTCGGACCACTCAGAGCCTCCATAAACTTCTTGACAAACTTGAAGAGAGTCCTGAGGGAAAAGAAAGCAGGCAGAACAATGTTGGTGGCATCTGTCCTCTCAATACAAGAAATACACGGCTTAGCACAAATCCATCGTGGTGATGTTTTACCGATGCGTCTTCTCCACCGACTGTTTGATGGACCAGAAGCTGACATCGTTCCACTTGGAGATCTTGACAAAGTCCTGAGGACAACAATTCACATTACTGTGTTGCTCCGACATGTGCAGTGTGGACATGAAGGTTTTATTGGTATGCAATGAAAAAGGACACTGAAATAAACCTTGAGCTCCTTCTCGATGGGCGCTCTGAGCTGACTGATTCTGGTGTGGATGCAGTCAGAGAACTGACTGTAGTATTTGTGTAGGTTCCACAACAGACTGGACAGTGATTCTGTGAAATAAGGAAAGAGTTAACACGGTGCAGTCTTCTCACAGCCAAGAAGCAACAAATACTGATATTCCTTGTAACTATAGAACACATCTAGCTATACGCAACTCAAAAGTATTCCGAAACAATTAACATGAACTAAAGTGATGAAATGGACATTTCTATCAAACGTTGAGTTTGGTCAACATCAATCAGGGATGTCTGTAGTAGCATGATGCAGGACATCTGGTCAAAAGACAGTGACAGATCAAACCAGTCATTAGTTGTTCATGTGTGCAGATAAATGTCTGGTACTGTGGAGGACTATCTTAGAATAAGATGGTTTTTTTTCCACTGACCCTCACTATTGCATCCTTTTACCGGTTGCTTGTGATGTAAGCCATATACAAGTTAAAATAAGAGCACCACAGAATGAGGACTGTGGACGTCCCCATATTCTACAGTGGCTTCACGGCCAGAAGAAGAACCCTTTATGCAGAGGGCCTTTGAGGAGTGTGTTAGGATAGATTTAGAGAAGCGTGGCGGCTGACCCTGTCCAGGCTGGCTGGGGAGCAGCAGGAGGTGGCAGTGGAAGCTCAGCACCATGTCCAGGCGGCTGTGGAACTCTCCCAGGGTGGAGCCCTCCATGAAGGCCTGCAGGGTGGAAGACACTGAGGACAGGGAGAGGCGCTCCACCTCCTCACCTGGAGGGGACAGTCGCAGGAAGAAAAACGTCTTAGTTGTCATAGCATTTGAAGGGTGGATTTATTTTTTCGGCTACATTGGGAGTTTCCACGCGTCCTGTTGCTGCTATCGTTGGTGTCTGTAAACACGCACTGATTAGTTGTGTTATAGCAGTGAGCTACTACTGGGGAATGGATTTCATTCTTTATTGCTATTTGTTTCCACTTATGACACCGATAGAGTTTGACAAACAGGTTAAACATACTGAGCTTCTTTTCACTTCAAATATATATTTTAATTGGATAGATTCCCCCATAAATGTACATTATGGGGAAGTTTCCACTCAGCCAATTAAACAAACAAGTGATTGGTTAATTAGTGGTGTCATCTTCAACATTTGGATCATCTGTGTGTATGTACCTGTATTAGCGTCCATCCCCTGTTCCTCCAGATATCTCCCCACCAGCTGGTAGATAGAGAACCAGTGTTTGGTTGATTTCTCAGTGTGCCGCTTCTTTGCGTTGTCCAGACTGCTCGACCAGCAGCTACACGTCCCACACAACAGGGACAGGAAAGGACACATTTATATACAGGACACAGCTGGTACACTGTGATCATCCATGGACAGGTTGAGGAGCTCCAGGTTTAATCTCTCTTCTCTGGTACCTAACGGTGTTTTTCCATGACATGGTACCTGCTCGACTCACCTCGACTCTACTCGCCTTTTTTGGTTTTTCATTCTGATAAAAAGTCCCTGGTACCTGCTAACAGGTACTTTATTTAGTATCATCTCCGTGGAGGTTCCCAGTGAGCTGAGGTGATACCAAAAGGTGACGTGAAAACCTGCAGACTATTGATTGGTCGGAGAGAATCGTCACTAATCACTGCGTCAACAGTGCTAGCGACAGACGGGGGGGGTGAACAACCTGACATTTTTAAATAGTTTAGCCAGTGGTGTTTTTTTGCTGCCTCCAGCTTCTTTAGAAACTAAATGTGTCTTCTGGCAAACAGCCACATGCCGAAAATCAAAAACAACACACCTTCCACGTTCTGTGTGTGTGTCGTGTTAGGTCACGGCAGTTTCCTGCGGCGTTGCTATGACGACCAGCCATGCTCGGCTCCCGCATGAGGCAGTACTAAATCTGTAATGGAAAAAGGAGGACGGGACACCACAGCCGAGTCGAGCAGGTACCATGTAATGGAAAAATGCCATAAAAGCATCTGAAAGGTAACATAAGACGCTGGTTGGATATAAGCCCGCTGTGTCTTACCCGAGCTCCAGTTTGCGCCACTGGATAATGAGCTGTGTGACTGGTTCCAGTTCCTTCCGCAGAGAGACTGAGCGGCTGGCGTTATTCTCCCAGTCCTGATGAAAACACAGAGCTCAGAGCTTATCAAACACATTTCTGCTATTTGAAGCTGATAATTGATTGCAGCTTTTTTTTTATATCACAGATTTCTTTTCTACTTGTTTAAATGTGTCAGCACTACGTGGATCTCTCTAAAGTAATCATGCATGCTCACCTGTGCTTTACTAAGCAGGATCTCCAGACCGTTAAGGAACTTGGCCAGTGGACTGGCCAGACTGAAGGCCATGATCCTCTCCACCACCACAGTCAGCTGTAACACACACACACACACACACACACACACACATCAACTCATCTGAAGAGTCTATTGTACAGCGCCAGCTGGATTTGGAGCAGATTACTGACATTGTCTACAGGACCAGACCACTCTCTTTGACTGTTTAAGCATCACATGGAATGTTTCACTCCTTTTCTAATCTCTGCACAAATCGTATCATTTTACATTTGTAGATGGACATTGAGGGTTATGGTTACCAGTTCTAATTTTGAGCTTGTCATCAGTAATCTCTAAACAACAAAATAAATTAAGTTAGCCATTAAAAATAGCAAGATACCACATTTCATGGTCTGTTTGGTGGATATGGATACTAAAAGTTTTCATTTTTTGATCACTAGCTGTTATGCTCTCTGTAGATGCAGATATCTAAAACAAGAAGTTTGGCTTTATTAGAACCTGACCTGATTAAACACACTCAAATGTCACCAATTACCGAAGAAGAACATTTCTTGGGCTCAACATTTTCAGCTTTTTTTCCCTTAAAGAAGTAAGACTTCCCTGTGGTTGAAGAGACTGGAGGGAAATGTCCCAGGTTTGATCCTGGGAATAACCAAAGCATGTACATAAAGAGGCCTTGCTTCCTGTTACATTCCTTGCATTTGAACATTGCATCCCTACATGCTACCTGACTGTGGGCCTGGATGTGAAAAGGTAAGTGACCTGTACGAGAGCTGGGTGCTCGGGCCAGTCGTCCAGCCTCTGCTTCACTGCCACACTCAGCTGCTCCAGGACAGGAAGGCAGAGGCGGGCCTGGCTCATGTTGGCTTGCTGGTAGAAGTCATAAGGTCCTTCTGGTGCGACAGCCAGACCCTCAGGCCCCCCTGAGCCCTGCACAGTGTTCTGCAGCAGGGCGGAGAGCAGCAGTTCACTGCCTGTCAGCTGCTGGTCCAGCTCAGCATCTGAGGGGGAAACACAGGTCAACGCTCCACTCACAGGACTGCTCCAACAGGATCACAAATGTAAACAGGACACTGACCAATCAGATGATAGAAGCGTGACATCACAGGGGAAGCAATCTGATAGGAGGAGACCAGGGCTTTGATGTGTTCTCTGCTGTGATTGGCTGGTTTTGTGCCCTGGTACCACAGGGACTGGGCATGTCCCAGACAGAGGCGCTGATGGACCTGGACCACGGTGTTCATGGCAGCTGGAGACAGGAAGCTGCTCTCACTGGGCTCTCCCTGGGCTTCCTCCTCCTCGTCCTGTAGCCCGGAGTCTGTTGGACCCTCCAGACTGGGCTGGGACATGATGTCTGCAAAGTCCTGGAGAAGTATGGACAGAGACCCTTACCGCTGTGGCAGGCACTTTATTTTTGCCGTTGTTCCATAATATCAGCATGTTGTAATTCAATTGGTCTAAGAGAAAACTAGACTTCTGCTCCTCCTCTTGTTTCTGTTATTTAGCTTTTAAAAAATAAATAAAAAATAAAATCGAGCTGTGACAGGAGACTTTGGCCAATTACATGCCATTTCAGAGGGAGAGAGCGTTCCTATTGGCTGTTCTGCGTATGCACGGGGGAAACTCATTTTCAGGTTCATAATTGTATTTAGAGGTTATCAGAATAGGTTTACATGGTTTAATTTTCAAAAAACACCATATTTTTTTTTGTACTACACATTGTGTGTTGAGCTTTTTGATTTTCATTTAACAGGATAAAATTATTTTTGCATCACTTGCAGTTTGTTTTCTGTTATTAACTGATAATCCACAGTACCAGGCAGAACATGCCGAATCAAAATGACATTGAATCAGCGATACAACACTTGGATAATATTTTGTCAGCAATAGTTTTACAGATTAATGACTGCTCTAATGTTAACCCCAGGTATGTGACACTTTTCTGAGACACTATTTCAGTGCCATTACATGTGACCTTTAGTGCATTTGTACTAGACAACTTCCTTTTTGTTCCAAATAAAATGGACTCAGTTTGACCCAGGTGTATTGAAAGCCTGTTGTCTATGAGCCACTTGCTAACACTATTTAATTCATTACCTTGAGTCTTCTCAATCTCACTGATATCACTCCCAGAGACCAGTAATGCAGAGTCATCAGCATATAAAAGCAGCTTACATTTAACCGTAGCTGGCATGTCATTGATATAAACTAAAAATAAAAGGGGGCCAAGGATTGAACCTTGGGGCACCCCACAAGTAATATCCTGAAGATCTGATATGGTCCCCTCAACATCACAAACTTGAGTTATTCCAGTGAGGTAAGAGCCCTCTGTTTTAGCTACAGAGTGAGGCATCTCACTTCTGTTCCATCTTTGTTGGGAGTCGCACATGCTCAGTAGCTAGGTAAGGACTACTAGCCAGTCAGAAGCAGAGTATGAGGGCGTGCCCTGACAGTACTAGGTAAGGACTACTAGCCAGTCAGAAGCAGAGTATGAGGGCGTGCCCTGACAGTACCTAGGTAAGACTACTAGCCAGTCAGAAGCAGAGTATGAGGGCGTGCCCTGACAGTACTAGGTAAGGACTACTAGCCAGTCAGAAGCAGAGTATGAGGGCGTGCCCTGACAGTACCTAGGTAAGGACTACTAGCCAGTCAGAAGCAGAGTATGAGGGCGTGCCCTGACAGTACTAGGTAAGGACTACTAGCCAGTCAGAAGCAGAGTATGAGGGCGTGCCCTGACAGTACCTAGGTAAGGACTACTAGCCAGTCAGAAGCAGAGTATGAGGGCGTGCCCTGACAGTACCTAGGTAAGGACTACTAGCCAGTCAGAAGCAGAGTATGAGGGCGTGCCCTGACAGTACCTAGGTAAGGACTACTAGCCAGGCAGAAGTAGAGTATGAGGGCGTGCCATGCTAGCAGCTAGGCGAGCATTATAACATGTGTTCCAAAGTGACCACGTTTGTCTCTGAAGTAAAGGCTGGACTACAATAGAGCTGTTTGGAGCAGTTTGTGAACAGTGTTTTCTGTTGGAGATGGTAAGTCCCTCTGGGATGGACTTTGGGCTTTTTCACTTTGTAAACCTATAACATTCACAAAAAAGATATATAACACAATAAAGGAAAGGGAAAAAGCCAAAAAGCATAATATGAGCACTTTAAATATTGTGGTTGATTCTGGCACTGCAACTAGGCAAGGCAGACATCATGTGTGAATACCTTGTTAAACTGAGGGAACTGGTGTCTGAAGTCCCTCTCCTCCTGCTCATCCTCAGTCAGTCCCGAGCCGTGCAGTCGACTGCGGTTACGGTACAGACTGGCCTCCATCTGCTCTCGCTCTCTCTTTTGTCTCTCCTGCTCGTCCCACTCGTTCACCAGAGCCTGAGGAGCATCGCAGTACAGTCAGCACAGCAACAGCATGCATTTCATTTGGACAAACATTTTCATTCCTTAATTAGAGTCAAACCCATGGATCTTGGTGTGAAGGGAACTCTGACCTGACAGATTTGTCTGAAGAGGCTGCGTGTCTCGGGGCTGAACTCCCCTGTGGATAGGGTGTGGCACTGCACATACAGCAGAGCGTTGAGGAGCAGCGTGGAAGACTGGGGGACCACATGCTCAGGGTCTTGCTGCAGGGGCAGGAGCTTCCCCAGGCAGCGCAGACTGTCCATACAGGCTCTGGAGCAGAGAAAGTCTGCCCGGGCCAGGTAGGACGGCAGGCTAGGGGAGAGGGAGGGGAAGGCCAGCAGGCAGGACACCAACTTGGACAGACCGGGAACAGGTGTGAGCAAGGTGGCCACCTGAGAGGCCACCAGCCTCATCCCGTACCGCAGCTGGAGGATGCCGGTCCGCACTGGCCCAACCACGTCGGGGTACAGGGGGTAGTCCTCCAGCAGCCTCTGGCAGATGTGCTTCTGGGAGTTCTGCCACACAGCCTCCTCCTTCAGCAGGCCCTGCACCGCCGAGCGAGACCTGGAGGAGGAGGAGCCCTGCAGGGCCTTCAGCAGGTGGGACAGCAGGTCTTCCACAGCCGACGCCTGGCCGACGCTGCACAGGTAGTGCTGCAGCTCCTGGAACAGGCGGCCATACTGGGCGTCATGAGGGCGACAGGCTTGCTTCCTGGAGAGCTCAGCTATCTGCTCTTTCACCTGCTGCATGCGGATCCACAGGTACCTACAACAGCACGTCACATACAAGTGGTCAAAAGCCTTTTAAGTCTGACTTAACACATTGCTCACATGCCATTAAAAGAACTGTGGACCACTGTAATCATTCCTCCTCTCCACACTGGCTCTTTATTTTTCTTTTAACACCGCACTGGGGAACTGTTTCCACTTGTCTAATAATTTTGTCGGTTTTAAGACTCCATAGTGTAGAGTGTCAGAGTCAGACACCCTTGTTAAGAGTTTTCAGGCATCAATACGATAAATTTGATGTGTTGAATATAAATGATTCCTAATTATAATTTGGAATCAATCCCAATGTCTTAAATGTGTAAACGTATAACACTGACACTGTTGAAATTATGGTCTGCACACAATGAGGACCTGAAGCTGGTTCTGACCTGATCCGAGGATGCTGGAAGCCGTCAGTGGTGCTGCTCTCCTCCAGCTCTGCGCCCGTCATCAGCTGGGACGACAGGCTGCGTCCTCTCCACTCCTCCTGCAGCAGAGCCAGCTGCAACAGACATCATCAGCATCGTGATCAGCCTCACCAGGCAAAGTATTTCTGGCTCTAACCAGCTTCTAGTTAATCAATCAATTTTGTATTTTTCATATGAAATCAAACAAGGTACAATTCCAGTGAAATGTAATCCCATCAGTTCCTGATAGTGGCCACCTTCCTCCGTGTATCAAACCCTAGAGAAATATTTTATACTGGAGTTGACGGTCCCTAGAGACAAGATGGGACATTGTTTGTGACTTGAGTTGTAGCGCCTGCATGTAACTTTTTATTTGTCACGTCATCAAGATACAATATACAAACTATCTTTAATAAAAAACGTAGCTTGTTAACTTATCATTCTAAGACAGATTGTATCAGCTAAGAGCCATGTTGGTCAACCTTGTTAATTATGAGCAAGTACTGGTAAGTATGTCCTGCTGGGTGTGCTTTTAAAAGAGACAAAGGTAGTCAAAAGAAATCAGAATATTTGAAATCATTTTGAAATAAAACATTTAATTTAAATATATATACATATTGTGGCTGGTTAGCTCAGTTGGTAGAGCAGGCACACTTATAGAGGTTTATTAATATATACAGAAGGAGATGCAGAAGGTCAAGGGTTCGAGTCCTGGAGGTCGGTTTCCTGCATGTCTTCCCCTCTCTCTCCCCATTCATATTTGAGCTGTCCTATCCATTAAAAGCGGAAACACCTAAAAAAATAATCGGTATATACATCTTTATGAGACAAAATGTGGTATAAAGCAGAAACAAACAGCTGCTGACCTCCTGCTGTGCATAGTTGAGTTTGTAGGCCCTCTTCACCGCTGGGTCAAAGATAGTCTGTGGTGTCCAGACCTTGATCTGCAGCAGGCCCATGTTGACCCAGAACACTCCGGAGCGGGCCGGCGGGTTGGAGCCTTGGACCTTGCTCTGGACGTACTGTTGCAGGCAGGTGATGCAGGCATCCACCAGGCCGTCAGGGAGCACATTCTGAGGCAGGAAGTCTCTGAAGACGGTCTGGATCTCCTGGGCAGCTATCAGAGGGTCAGGGTCCTCCACCAGGCTCTCGCAGCTCTCCATGTAGCCCTCCTGCAGACTGGGAGGCAACAGGTCTGCCATGCTCTGAAGCTGGCGGCGCAAGACCGCGCCCTGGAGCCGGAAGTCTGTGCCCCTAATGAGGCACGGAGGGGAGGGGGGGGATTAGGAAAGCCAATATTGATAACCGCTTGTGAAGAACATTTTTTTCTGTTTTAATCTACCTGAACTCAGCCAGTGCAGGGACGGCCATATTGTCCCACAACACAGCAGACACATCCTGCAGCTGCTGGATCCTCTCCTTCCACTCCCCCAGGGTGACATGGGACAGGGAGAGGAGGGCTGCCCCTGATGGATCCCATCCCCCTCCAGGATCACTGCTGCAGAGCACTCCCAGCATGCAATACGACCACACGGCTTTACTCAGCAAGGCCGGTCCCTAAAAGCAACAAGGCCATGTGTTAATCCAGCAGGAAATGCCTTTTAAATACAGTGAGATCAACAGGAGATGTTGGAGGTCAGTACCATGTTGTCTGCTCCGTGGTGCAGCTTTGGCACTGGCTGGGTCCTGGGACTTAGAGGGTCCCATTTCAGCCAGAGGTTGGGGTCAGAGGTCACACTGCAGGTCCACATGGCAGCCAGGGCCTCTGACAGCAGCTCACACCACACAAACTGCAGCTCCTCAGCCGGCTGAACAACAGTCAGGGGGGATTAGAAGCAACATTCTAAGTCTTTTCCAGGCATTCTATCTGACAGTTCACAGCAGAGAGCTGACAAAGCACCAAGGGGGGGGGGATGCTGTGATTACATGGTTAGACCCTGGGCCGCTAGGACACTCCTGAATATTTGGTTTTAGTGTTTTATCTCAAGTTTGGATCACTCTCACATGTTCTAGGGTGCCAAATACGTTTGGTCCTATTCTTCATGTACACATTACACTCAACCAGGAAACAGCCTCTTTGTTGCTTTGTACTTTTACTTAAAGATCTCATCCAGGCATGTTTTAAGACATAACAATATTCTAATTTGAATAATAATTGCCTGCTTTTCCATAAACCAATTCTGAAATGACTCCTCCTCTTTCTCCCTCATTGAAAAATCCAAAATCACTTAATATGCAAATATTGTTCATTTCCAAAGTTTAACTGCTGGACACAAGAAGTCTCTTACTTGGACCTGACCTGGAGGCTTCATGTTTCCACATCACACTTGTGTAGGGGACATACTGGACCACAAACTCTACACATGCATCATCCTGTACAGTGCAGGTCAAACATCCAAGTGAAGTGAGAATAAGGTGAGTGTACTAACCCTGTCGCTGCTGAGCAGGAACCAGAGCGGCTGCAGCTGGCTGACGTTCATGGCTGTGGACTGGAGGCAGTAGCGCAGATGTCTGGAGAGTTCAGGACGTAAGCTGTCCTCGGCCTCCTGGTCACTGCAGAGCAAGAGAGACAATTCACTACACATCCATCAACTGTTTCAGGATCAGTCCCCACAAGTATCTGTGTGTGGTTGAGGAGGTGTTACCCAGGCGAGAGCGCCAGGTGCAGCAGGTCTGTGCTGAGGCGCAGCTGATTGAGGACAGCCAGGTGCTCCATCAGGGGCCAGAGCTGCGCCCGGCGGCCCAGCTGCTGCAGCTCCTCTCTGGCCAGCTGGACTCCGCCTCCGGGCTCCTCGCCCTCAGGCAGGGAGCAGAGCTCCAGTAGCCCTCTCTGCTTCATCTGACGCTGCTGCTGCTCCACACTAGACACCAACCTCTCCAACACTCCTGATGGGGAGGTACAGAAGGACACTCACATATTGACTCTTTAACATCACACTGGAGTTTCTCTTAGAGGGTAAAACGAGACAAAACCCTCTATTACACCGCACACTATGAACGTGCTGGACAGAACAAACAGTATAATGGTGATTTAGGTATTCTTAGAGCTGAACAGCAGGGGGGGCTAACAATGTCAAGTTTTTCCTGAGGGTGGCGCTACGCACATGGAGTCATTACCACCAACAGGGTTTATCCTGATCCAGCATGAGAGGCAAACCACACGGCTGATTAGATTTTGACTACAGCTTTTCATTGTTAGTTTTTACCTACTATCACAGAGAAGTAGTGGGGGTGGGGCTCATGCAGGAACCATGTGTAAAACACATCAGTTCTTCAGTGGCATGTACCAGTGAATCTTACTGTACTCACGAGTGGTCCAGCCCTGTCGTGTGAGGCTTGTGCAGACAGTCTGCCTTTCTCCACATAGGGAAATACCGTTTGACATAAGAACTATACTAAGTAGTTGTTATTAGAAATGTGTTCTGTTCACCTGATGATGTCTGGCAGCAGGACTTCAAACTCTGCAGTGTGAAGTTATTTTTTTTTTTTTTTTAACTCTTGGGTGACATTTCTGTGATGAAACTTGCAAATAAAGAGGAACACCTACTGATGAGCAGGTGGCCTTCATCCATGTATGACAAGTTTGTGCAGTTAAAGAGTAACTTGAAAGTAAGAAAAAAGTGTCACACACCTTGGCGGCATATGCATTTCTCTATTTATTTTGTTGAGGTTTGATGATGAGTAAAAGAGTCGAAGAGTAACTTAACAACAGCAGGCTGAACGCCAGCATCCCTGATGGGTGTGGTTAAATAAATTAGTTTTAATTTAATCCTTAACTATTTGTGGTCTCCCTTCTTTTGTTGTGAATTTGAGCTGGTTCATGACACTGTCCACTGGATGTTCAGTGTGCAAGAGAAACCTTTTTGTGCTAAAGAATGTTAGCAAGTCAAAACACAGGATTCACACTATGGGGATCACCATGACCATGGTCTGGCCCTGTAGCCACCACAGGTGAAAGCTCTTTCTGTAACAGGCTCACCAGTCTTGTGTGGATCCAGCTGGTTGTTGGCCAGCAAAACCAGGCCCCAGGCCTCTAGCAGACTCTCTTTGATGTCCAGCCCGAGCCCGGCACCCTGAAGTTGGACCAGCTCCTGCCTCCAGGGACCCGTGGCGGCATCCAGGCTCAGATCGCTCACATCCAGGGCTTTACTCAAGAGCCGGAGGCGAGACGCACACTCAGCCACCGACTCCAACTGGAGAACAAGATGGATGAGGTTTGTAAAGTGAATTCAGATCTTCTCAGATACACTGTGAATGACAGACATTATACTAAAATGGCTTTTAAAAACCTTCTTTGATTGGACAACCATATGAGGCAAGATAGAGAAGACCATAGGTAAGACAGGAAACATAAAAACAACTCTTGACAATGAGACTAGAGCTGGGTTCCGTCATTCACTCTACTCACGATTTCCTATATAGTGTTTATTAAATAGTAAACTATATGGGGAACGACCAAACCAGATTTCAGACACTCACTGAAAACATCGTTGCGTCAGTAGATGTGTCAGTTATTTGCGTGCCAAGCATCGTGTAAACAAACCCAAACAAAATGACTTGTAATCTGTCCCTGAAACAAACCGAGCACCCAGGAGGTAGTAAAATGTTGTATATTATATATGTTGCATGTTACATTTCCACTGTATAAAAACGAAAGCCTGCTCCATTTTTCCTTTTCAGTTTTCGCGGGTGCTTGTGCTTCTTCTTCTTCTCCTCCGGGAGTTAAATGTAGGGTACTAACCGCAGAGAATTGGAACCACTACAAAATGTTGAACACACTATATAGGGAACTATTTCTGTGATAGGGAATGGTTTCAAACACAGTTTAGGTCTGACAGAAAAGCAGAGCTGAGGAAGCGTCTCCATACCTTGAATGGCAGAGCTTTCCCGAGGGTTTTCTGGATGCCCTTCAGAGCTGTTGCCACAGACACCGGGGTGGACAGAACCGTCTGGATGGCGGCAGAGACCGCCTGCAGCTCCTGCTGACCTCTGGAGTACAGCACAGGCACAAGTGTTGGGAAATGGAAATACATTAGCTACATATTTCCTGAGACAATTGTAGCAGCACATTAGTAATATACCCACAGTGTTATTGCACTCTTACAGTCATACTATCTGTGTAATGTTAGAGACATGTAAAGAAATTAAATAATTACTAAGTGACTGACTTCATTTCATGTCATGTTATGCATTGTAGAGAAAAGTGTTTACTGGAATGTGGCATCAGTGTCTCCCAGCAGCAGCTGGGGCAGTCGGAGGATCAGGTGTTTCTGCACCCACTGCCAGTGCAGAGACAGCACCGAGATGCCCTGAGAGTCTGCCGCCAGTGTGCTGCACACATCCCAGAACCGGTCGAGCCACTGCAGCAGCTGCAGGATCTGAACACACAGCACAGGCACAGCTGAGGAAATGCTTTCAGAATTGGGGAGGGAGGAGGCAGTGTGGTACAGGTAGCAACTGAACAAACAGTAGTAGAGCTATTACTGCTATTGCTGTGTTATAGCAGTAGTGTCTGTAATCTGTATTAACTTTGACTGTGTAGTTATTGCTGGTGATTTCAACATTCATGTTGACAACCCCCAGGATAGAGTGACCAAAGAACTGAGATGTATTTGAGAACTATGGACTGACTCAGCATGTGACGGAGCCCACACACAATAAGGGACACACTCTGGACTTGATTATCTCGAAGGGTTTGAACATTTCCAAGGTTGTGGTGACTGATGCTCTCTCTGATCATTCCTGTGTTTTCTGTAACAGCACTATCTCTGACAACACCAGTGAAACATTCATTGAGCTCTTCTCCTCCACACCTGCCCTTTGTGGGGTCTCAGTCACTGAGCTTGTAGACAATTTCAATTGTAAAATTACAAATGTTATTGATGCCATTGCTCCCATTAAGGTAAAAGCTGTCTCTGATAAGAAAAGATCTCCATGGAGAAACGCCATACTGGTAATAACAGAAAAAAGAGTGTGTCGAAAAGCAGAACGCAGGTGGCGAGAACCTAATCTCCAGGTCCACTACAACACCTATAAAGAGAGACTTCACATTTATAATTTGGAACTGAGGAATGCAAGGCAGTCCTTCTTCTCGGACATTATTGCCAAAAACAATAATAATTTGGTGCTTTGTTTGCTACTGTCGATAGGTTAACAAACCCTCCAGTACCAGTAGCATCTGAACTTTTATCCACCGAGGCCTGCAATGACTTTGCCACCTTCTTCAAAGACAAAATTCAGAAAATTAGACAAACAATCAGTGCTTCCATATCGAGTACAGGGTATGTGTTGTCACAGTGTCCAGGCAAAACATATGCCAATATGACCCAATTTCATATGATTAACATCTGAAAACCTCCTCCTGCTGCCTTGATATTCTACCAACGGGCCTTTTCAAAAATGTTTCCAATTGTTTGGCTACTGATCTTCTACAGATTGTAATCACGTCTCTTCTCTCAGGTATCTTCCCACAGGCCCTGAAAACTGCAGTCATTAAGCCACTCTTAAAAAAGAACAATCTAGACACGTCACTAAACAGTTATTTCTTTAAATAACCGTTCATTTCCTATACTGAAGTTGCATTGTTGACACTGTATGACAATCTATATAAGCATATAAAGAGAAATTCCTATTTTATCTGCTTTTATATATTTAACTGTTTTAATTGCTCTTCAATGTTTAATTTCTTATACTGCACTGTAACTTTTTTTCGTATTTTATCTGTTACATTTTTTAATCTGTTTTCATGTAAAGCACTTTGAATTGCCCTGTTGCTGAAATGTGCTCTACAAATAAAGCTGCCTTGCCTAATGAGCAACTATAGGCCGATATCAAACCTTCCATTTTTAAGTAAAATCATTGAGAAACGGTTTCTCAACAACTCAACCTTTTCTTGTCACTAAACAACAGTTTTGATGCCTTCCAGTCGGGTTTTCGACCACACCACAGCACTGAGACGGCTCTTGTTAAAGTCTTTAATGACATCCACTTAAACACAGATAGTGGCAAAATTTCAGTCTTAGTATTACTTGATCTCAGTGCTGCATTTGATACGGTCGACCATGACATATTACTAGACCGATTGGAAAACTGGGTTGGCATTTCTGGCTCAGTACTAAAGTGGTTTGAGTCTTATTTAAAGAATAGGGACTACTTTGTGTCTACAGGGAATTATACATCTGAGCATACAAATATGACGTGCAGAGTTCCCCAAAGCTCCGTTCTGGGGCCTCTCCTGTTTAACATCTACATGCTTCCACTGGCTCAAATTATGGAAAACAATAAAATAAGTTACCATAGTTATGCAGATGACACACAAATTTATATAACCTTATCGCCAGGGGACTATAGTCCAATACAACAACTGACTAAGTGCATTGAACAAATTAACGACTGGATGTGCCAGAATTTTCTTAAATTAAATGACGAAAAAACTGAGGTGGTTGTTTTTGGAGCAAAAGAGGAACGATTAAAAGTCAGCACTCAGCTTCAAACGACAATGTTAAAAACAACAGACAAAGCCAGAAATCTTGGTGTAGTCATGGACTCAGACCTGAATTTTAACAGCCACATTAAGACAATTACAAAGTCAGCCTATTACAACCTTAAACATATATCAAGGGTTAAAGGACTTATGTCTCAGCAGGATTTGGAAAAACTTGTCCAATGTTTTTATCTTCAGTAGACTTGACTACTGTAACGGTGTCTTTACAGGTCTCCCTAAAAAATCAATCAGACAGCTGCAGCTGATTCAGAACGCTGCTGCTCCAGTCCTCACTAAGACCAAGAGACTGGATCACATCACTCCAGTTCTGAAGTCTCTACACTGGCTTCCAGTGCCTCAAAGAATTGATTTCAAAATACTTTTGCTGGTTTATAAATCACTAAACGGTTTAGGGCCAAAATACATTTCTGATCTGCTACTACACTATGAACCACCCAGACCTCTCAGGTCGTCTGGGACGGGTCTGCTTGTTGTCCCCAGAGTCAGAACTAAACAGGGGAAAGCAGCATTCAGTTTTTATGCTCCACATATCTGGAACAAACTCCCAGAAAACTGCAGGTCCGCAACAACTTTCAGTTCTTTTAAATCAAAGCTAAAGACCTATCTTTTTGATGTTGCCTTTCTTTAAATAACTGTTCATTTGTTATACTGAAGTTGCATTGATGACACTGTATGACATTCTATAACTGCCCTTTAATGTTTAATTTCTTAAACTGCACTGTAACTTTTTTTCTTGTATTTTATCTGTTTTTAATTTCTTAATCGTTTTTAACAGCTCTTAAATGTTTTATGTAAAGCACTTTGAATTGCCCTGTTGCTGAAATGTGCTCTACAAACAAAGCTGCCTTGCCTTGCCTAGTGGAAGTAGCAGCCGCAGCAGTAAGAAAAGCAGTAATGATGATGTGTAGTAGTAGCAGAAGGAAAAAGGTGCAGGTCCACCAGCAGCTAGCAGTAATAGTAGCAGTAAGAAAAGATAAGTGTGGGTGTGCAGGGACCCAGTAACAAAGCGAGGGAGCTCTGACCTCAAACATGATGTGGTCCGAGATGGTGGGCTGTCCACTCTGCACAGCCTGCAGGATGAACGAGTCCCACAGGTCAAAGAAGGTGCGCAGGTGCATGAGCACTGGGTGGGGCAGGTGACCGATATCCACAGTGCCTGAGGGGAGAGGGGCAGTTATATACTGTGCTGCGGCTCAGGAGGTAGACATTTTCTAACTGATACTCAGTTTGAAGGGGGAGTCAGGTATGGAAAATGATGCTATGGCATGCATTCTGCTTCATCAGTTCATGCTGATCCACAGCGTGCTGCGGTGCATACTGTACCTTTGCTGAAGGCTGTGGCTATTCTCAGGGCACAGTTCTGAGCAGACAGGTTGATAGCACAGGTGCAGATGACAGACCTCTCCTCTCTGTCCATCATCAGAACAATCCTGACAAACACAGTCACATCATTAGCACTCTGCGCCTGGAAGCTATTATTTACCTTTACTTGCTTTGCTTACTTTGCTTCATACAAGATCACTGTACATGGAAAAGAACAAATAGTTTTAAGTTGATTTGATTGATTTGTTTGCCTTCCACTTGCAAATGTACATATGTTGACTTGTTCCACTGCAGCGATCTTTAAAGACTTTTTCCATGCCAGAGTTGTGCACATGGCAGCATAAAGGCAACCTCCCACCGTACCTGTTAGCAACAGCGTTCAGTGCCTCCAGGAACTCCGTGTATCTCTCCTCGTCCTCAAAGCTGCACTTGTTAGCTAAAATATCCAGGTACTGCTTGTTCCATCGCATGTCCACCAGAATCCTGTATTCATCTGGCAATGTAACACACAGCGGTTAATACTCATGAAGATGGCAGCAATACGTTCTAACACAGGTCACATGTCTGATAGAAAGGCATGGAATGTTCTGCACTGAAATCATCATCAGCTTTAGCATGAAGTGGGAAAAACATCATGGACATCACTGACAAGTCCCTGACACCTTCACCTGCATGACTTCACCTTGATGATTGTATTCACTTAGAATTCTATTCTATTTGCAGGTTGTGATTTCAACATTCTGGTCAGGGACTGCAGATGCAGGAGAACAGGTTTACCTTTGCTGTGAGGCTGGAGCAGCTCTGCTAGTGACTTGCCCTTGGCAGCAAGTTTGCTCCCAAACACAGCCTTCAGAGCCCGGTTTCCTGCCTCCACCTGGACCAGAGCTGGGTCTGGAAGAGAACAAACACCCTGCTTCAGGATCCTAAGCACTGCATAGTGCTGGACACTCTCGACAAAAGAAAATTCCCATATTCATTTCTGCAGTGTGATTACAATATACACTGTAGAACACAGATACCTCTGTACTGAAGGATCTAACCAGTGATCAAAAACATGTACCTTGAATTCTTTCCAAGGAAATCTACTATCATTGCACATGAATACCTTGTTTGGGAGTGGTATGAAAGTGAGTAGTGTGTGTGTGTGTGTGTGTGTGTGTGTGTGTGTGTGTGTGTGTGTGTGTGTGTGTGTGGAGTAACACACCAGGGGCGTATTTGTAGCTCCTGCCCAGGTGTGAGAGCCAGCTGCTGCGGAGGATCCAGTCTCCGTGAGAGGCCCTCTCTGTGAGCAGTCTCACTGCTGTGGGGATCAGCCTCAGAGTGTCTCCTTCGGCCAGATCCACCACTCCTCCAGAGAACACCAGGCCTTCATGGACACCACTGCTCTGCAGCGCCCTCTGCAGGTCACTCAGACTCAGGGGCCGATTCCTGTGGACAACACAGCTAGTGTAATTATTTCCTAAAGTACTCAACTTTACGACTTTTTTTTTTTAACTGTCATTCAACGGTTTCACACACAACTGACACTTCCACTACTATCTTTGATCTCTTTTACTTAGAGAACATCTGCTTTGAGTAATCACACTAAAAGGGACCCATCCACTACAGGCAAAGTTTACAGTTAGACTGACTACAAACCCTCAGCTGACATTACAAGTACCATCTTATAGTTCATACACTTGAACTGACACCTTCAACTGAATCTATCCCTTACACCTCAACTCTTTTCAGCGCTTGATCCGGGACTGAATCTCCAGCATTTTCACATGAACCGATACTTCAACTTTACTGAGCACTTACCCTCTTCAATTTCATTCAGTATTCACACTTATGTTGAAACTTAACTAATACGGTTTCAACTGCCACTTCAGATGCTTTTTAGTATTTCAACATCAGGTACATCTTTATTTCCCTTAATACCCTTTTCTATGTTGGGTGGGTCCAGAATAAATTCACACCGAAAGTTATGTCTGCTGCAGACTCATGTGATTGTGTTGTTCCCCGTCCTTACCGTTTGCCCTGCAGGCTGAGGGTGTTGAGGCAAAACGAGAGGACCTGTCCATCTCGGAGGACAGCGGAGAAGCAGGAATCCTCGGTGGAGAGGAGGGCAGAGGGGAAGCCGTCAGGCCACACCCCAGCACACAGCAGCCCACTGCCCCAGTCCTCCGTGTCCAGGATGGCCAAGTGCTGCTCTATCAGCTGCTGGGCGTGCTGGAGGGAAAACAATGCACCCATGTTTATTTATCCTCTGGGGAGCATGAATGTGAAAAGTCAAAAACATTAGGATTTATTATCTGGCTGACCAAACCTCATCATTTAATACATAAATTACAATAAAAATTTAAAAAAACACTGGAAAGAAGGAGTTAAAAGCAGACATTGTAAAAATGGCTGGTAAAATTAGAAACAGTCCAAGGTGTGTATACACATCACACGTAACGCTATATACATACTCTCTCCCTACGGTGACTTTCTATGATCTATGGATATCATGGTTTCAATAATGTGAAATTATGTCACAGGTCATTTAATATACTGTTGGAGAGGTTCATTAATGGTTGAAAAAAGTATTCATCATTGCAGGTAGCATGAAAATGCAGGTTTGCAGTAGTTTGAAGTTTTCTGGGGGGGATAGCCTTCTTAAGGCTTGTTTATGTGTTATATGTAGTAGTTTTGATGTGGCATTTGTTCTATATACAGTGTGTGCACCTATCCGGCTTTTTTATCATCTAAATGGGGTAGATGCAGGTATTTTTTTAATGTGGTTCTAATGACACAGAGTAATTCACATCTTGTCCCAGGTAAAGACAACATGAAAATTATAAGCTGGAATGTGAAGGGTCTGAATCAGGCAATCAAGAGAAAAAGGGTTCTCTCTCACTTACAATATCTTGGGGTTGGTATTGCTTTCCTACAGAAAACCCACCTTCAAAATCTAGAACAGCCTAAAATTCACAAAGAATGGGTGGGGCAAATGTTTCATTCACAATTGAACTGTAAAAAGGTAGAGGAGTAGCTATACTCATTCATAAAAAGATTCCTTTCATTGTATCAGACACTATCTTGGACCCAAATGGCAGATATGTGATGGTTGTGGGAGAGCTGTTTCAACTTGGCTTAGTATTGGTCAATATTTACGGCCCAAACTTTGATGATGATCATTTTTTTTAAAAGATGCTAAGCTCCATCCCTAATCTGGATAGTTATCACTTGATTATGACTGGGGATTACAACCTGGTGATGGACTCTGTCTGGGATCGCTCTTCTCAGTCTGTACTAAGACCGTCTAAATAGATAGATATACATAAACTTATAGACCCATGGAGATTTAAACATCCCACCAAAAGGGAGTATTCGTATTACTCTAATGTACACAAGTCATTTTCCAGGATAGATTTTTTTTTGGTTGACCCCTATTTGCTTAATGTTATTACAGATTGTAAATATGATCCAATCATTATTTCTGATCAAGTATTAAGGTAACTCTTCCGACTCAGAGGACAAAACGGACATGGCAGCTTGACACACCCCTGCTGGCTGATTCAGACTTTGTGAAGTTCATTACAGAACAAATAGATTTCTTTCTGCAGGTAAATAGGACTGATGGCGTCTCAGCCTCAACCCTCTGGGAGACACTTAAAGCTCTGCTTATATTAGGAAAATGAAGTATAAGAATATTGAGGAGCTATCTTCAGAAATGAAGGATCTGGACGGACTCATATCTGGTTCTCCGACCCCTGATTTGATTAGGAGGAGAGTAGGCTTACAAACTGAAATTGATCTCTTAACTACCACCCAAGCAGAGAGGCTCCTCTTTAAGTCCCGTAGTAGATTCTATGAAGAGGGGGATAAACCTTCCAAACAAATTATGCTACCTGATAGCTCCTCAACGGAGGACAATCAGGCTATTAACAACTGCTTTAAAGAGTTCTATTCTAAATTATATTCTTCAGATTCATCACCTGATCACAACCAATGGGACGCTTTTTTTTCTAATCTGAACATTCCTACAATTGACCCTGACTCTAAAGAACGATTGGAACAAAATCTGATGCTGGAGGAAATCAACAACGCAATAATGTCCCTTCAGAGTGGAAAAGTCCCTGGCCCGGACGGGTTTCCAACTGATTTTTATAAAGAATTTAAAGATAAACTTGCCCCTCTTCTTCTCTCAGTCTATGCAGAAGCACTGGAGAATAACATTCTTCTGCCTACGCTCCACCAGGCATCTATTACACTGTTATTGAAGAAGAATAAGGACCCTCGAGATTGCTCATCTTATAGACCAATCAGCTTGACAAACTGTGACGGTAAAGTGTTCTCAAAGGCCATTGCACTCAGGCTTGAGACAATTCTTCCTCATGTCATTTCGGAGGACCAGACTGGGTTTATCCAGGGCAGACAATCCTATTTTAACCTGAGACGATTGTTTAATATCATCTATACTGAATCTAGCACTCCATCCCCAGAAGCAGTAACATCGCTTGATGCTGAAAAGGCGTTTGATCGGGTTGAGTGGGATTATCTTTTTCATACACTTGGCAGGTTTAGTTTTGGCCATAACTTCACTCACCTTATCAAGCTCATTTACACTGATCCAACTGCCTCAGTTTATACCAACGGTATCTCATCTGTTGGTTTGCTTTTTCGTTTTAGCTATGGAGCCACTTGCCATAGCTCTTAGATGCAATAATAGTATACAAGGTATCTCACGTGGTGGCCTAACTCACACTGTCTCGCTTTATGCAGACAACTTGTTACTATATGTCACCAACCCCATCACAACTACCCCTGAAATCCTTAAAATCTTGTAGGAATATGGTAACATATCTGGGTATAAACTAAATTTGAATAAAAGCAAATACTTCCATTAGTAGTAATGCCCGAGAATATCCCAATCTGCCATTTAAGTTGTCCGCCGAGTCCTTTACATATCTGGGTGTAAAAGTCACCAAATCCTATTACAGTCTATTTAAAAGTAACATCACTCCTCTGTTGGAACAGTGCAAACAAGATATTAAAAGATGGTCCATTTTGCCACCATCTCTTATCGGGACAACAAATGCTGTAAAGATGAATATTATACCAAAGTTTCTATATTTATTTCAGGCACTGCCTGTTTATATACCACAATCATTTTTCAAGGCATTTAATCAAATGATTTCCTCCTTTATATGGAATAATAAATCATCTCGCATAAGAAAAGAATTTATGGAAAGACCAAAAGGTGTAGGTGGGCTTTCACTTCCAAATTTGCATGCGTATTATTGGGCTGCGAATTTTAATGCCATCTCTCTGTGGTTAAAAGATTGGAAGGATAAGATCCCTGCATGGCTCCAGATTGAAAAGGTTACAAGCAGCCCACACTCACTCCCTGCTTTACTCTGCGCACCCCTACCATCACTAGTTAATAATATTAAGGATAATATAATTGTAACTCAATCACTACGCATCGTAAATCAGTTCAAAAGATGTCTGGGTATTCAGAGTATTTCTATTCACTCACCAATAATACATAATCATCTTTTTCAACCATCCCTAATGGACAATGGCTTCAAAATTTGGTATGACAAGGGCATTCATAGTATTGAGGACTTGTTAACTTGAGGGTATGTTAATGATACTTTTGCTAGCTTTGAACAACTATCCAGAAAATTCGGTCTGACCAATAATCATTTTTTGCGATACTTGCAAATTAGAGATTTTACTCGTAAAAAGTTTGCTAATTTTCCTACACTCCCCTCTCCTTCCTGTTTGGATTCCCTATTAAGGGTCAATATGCTGAATAAGAGCAGAATATCATTTATTTATTCCCATATCATGGATAGCTGCAACCTCTCTATCTCACATATTCGAGAACAGTGGGAAAATGACTTGGGGGCGCAGCTGTCTGATGAGGGATGGGATATGGCTCTTACTAGAGTCCACTCCTCTTCCATATGTTCCAGACATTCTTTAATACAGTTTAAAGTGTTACACAGGTTGCACTTCTCAAAAGCCAAATTAGCAAGAATATTTCTGAACGTAGACCCATTATGTGATAGATGTAAACAGACGCCAGCTACTTCCTATCATATGTTCTGGTCTTGTCCGAAGCTTGTTCCTTTCTGGTCATCCTTTTTTGAAGTCATCTCTAATGCTTATGCTTATAACATCTCACCTTCTCCCTTGGTTGCTGTTTTTGGTTGGTTTTCTGATACAACGGGATCTGTTCCCCCTGTTCATTTACAGAGGGTCATTGCCTTTTCCTCCTTATTAGCTAGACACTTGATTTTATTTAA
This sequence comes from Sander vitreus, assembly GCF_031162955.1. NCBI lineage: Eukaryota > Metazoa > Chordata > Actinopteri > Perciformes > Percidae > Sander > Sander vitreus. The sequence continues at coordinate 29,807,017 of NC_135872.1, read as the reverse complement.
ATGGAAGGCTGCTACTCCTCCATCACACCACCACTGGATTAGGGACATTATGCAGAATGTTAAGCTGGAAAAAAAAAATCAGATGTACCCTCAACGGTTCCATCAACAGATTCTACAAAACCTGGGACCCTCTGATAACTTATGTGAACAATTGACCTGGAACTCTGAATGTTTCCACCTGCCCTTGGTCAGTCCTATAATAAGGAATGTTAGGTGCACTTGTTTTTTGGTTTTTTAATCTTTTGTCCGTCTGTTGTCTGCAACAAGTCTGTCAGGTTGATTTTGGGTTTGGTCTGTCTTTCTCTTGTTGGGATTGTTTTTCTATGGTTATTTGTAAAATAGAGAATACGATTGTTTTATGTGATAATTGGAAAAGTACAAATAAAGTGTTTAAAAAAAATTAGAAACAGTCCTTCTGGTTAAAGAGAGCCAGGAAAAGTGATTTAAAAGATGCTGAGGACTGCTTGAGACGCTCCAGCACGGAGTCCACTGCTGAAAAGGCCTGGTCACCCCTGCTAACATAGTGCATTCTGGGAGCTCAGCATGTCTAAAGTAGAACACAAGTTAGCAGCAGGATCTCTCTCTCTCTCTGAGCTACCCATTAAAAAATGTATGTATGTATGTATGTATGTATGTATGTATGTATGTATGTATGTATATATATATATATATATATATATTAAAAAAGATGTACCGATTGACCGGCTGGTGACCGGAATTGGCGTGCCGGTCAGTCTGACATATGCCGATGTTATGCCGGTCAAATGCACTCTGGCGCCGCATGATTAACATCGCGCAGCATCACACGTGCACACGCAGGGTTTCCGCTATGTGCATGTAGCAGCGCACTGCCGCTCAATCAGCTGTTGAGCCGTCTGCTCTACTGATCTCAGGCGAACGGTCAGTCGCTCTCTCTCCTCTGAGGCTGAATAACTGGAACATGAAAACCGCACTCACGCGGGTCCCGTGAAATATGACAGCTACAGTTTACTGGAAAATAGCGTTGGGCACACTGACTTTGATGAATTTACTGTTTATCAGACCCCAGATGAGACAAGAAGCTAACGTTAGCAAACGCTGTGGTCCCTCTGCCTCTCACCCTCTGCTGTAGGAGACGCTGTATTTAAAAGGAAAACAAAGAGACGCTGTATTCCTCTGACACGCTGTATTACCGTTACTGTTTAAAACTCTTTCCAGGTTAGTGGGGGTGCATACTGCTTAAAACCAACATTAAACCCGTAGTAATCTTCCCTCAGCGTTTAGTTTTGTTGTTAAACTGTGTGTAAAATGAGCGGTGACGTTAAATCATCTGTTTCAGGTAACGGCTCACTAGGGTACCGTCTATTTGCTGGATTGTTCCGAGGTAACCGTCGGTAGCTAACGTTAGCAGATAAGCCTGTTGACAGTATTGTTCATATTTATGCACAATGACACATAAAGCAAACTTGCTAAAAAGGAACTCCACGCTGTTTTCAGGTAACGTTACTGTTGACGTTCAAACAGGCCTGTGTGTGTGTTTTGAGAAATATCTTTATACTGCATTAAGGCTATATCTATTTTATTTTCATTATTTTGTTGCCATTACCTGTTTTCCCTGTTTTCATACAGAAGTTTAGTTGCTAAATATATCACATTTTTTTAGTTGGATATTGGATGTGAAAAGAAGGAAATGGTTCTTCCATAACATTGCACTTTAGATGTGTGTTAATTTCCCACCAGGAGTCATTTATATAGTTCTATTTTATAATGATCGATTATCTAATCAAAAAATGTTCTATGCAAAATGTAACATTTTCTATTAAAGAAAAGATAGAAAATAAATATTTGTGTGTGCTGTAAAGTGGTTAGAAAAAATTAAATCGTAATTGGCTAAAATCAGTATCGGTTGGTCAAACTCAATGAAAAACCGGAATCGGCCTATACCCTAATAACCCTAACCCTTGCATCTCTAATATACACACAGAGAGAGAGAGAGAGAGAGAGAGAGAGAGAGAGAGAGCGAGCGAGCAACAGAGAGCGCACAGGTAAGGGGGGCAGGTGTGAAGGAGGCCCTCTGATAACAACCGGTGAGACAGAGGAGAGGACAAGAAAATATTTGCAGTGGCTTTGGTACCTTGAGGCTGGCGGTGGTGCGTTGGCAGAGCGAGTAGGCCTCTCCACAGGCATGCTGCAGGGCGCTGGGTAGATCTACACCTCGCTGCAGCTGGCAGGACAGCAGCGACGCAGCATGGAGCAGGGAGGCCACTGATGAGGCGGGCGAATCTGAGAGATAGAACCCTTCTTTTAGTAACTCTGCAAACTGACTGACTGACGGGCAGCATATTGGCTTGTTGTCAGTGCTTACCCCAAATGGCAGATTTGATGCTTTTATGTATTTCAATCAGCAGATCACACACACAGTCCCCGGTCACCCCTGCAGTGTGAAGAAGGGTCTTCAGGTCCAGTGTGTCCCAGCAGACCCCCTCATGTTCCCCTGGGATGTACACCTCCACCCCTCTGTTCCTCATGGCTCTGGAGAGCTCCCCATGCACGGGGTCCATGGTCAGGAACAGCCTGCAAAGCCCACACATCAGCTGAGCATGGACGTCTGCAATGACTTCAACAAGGAGTGACCATGCTCTAACTCTGCGTCCTACTGTACCTGAAGTTAGGATGTGGGCTGATTTTGGGGGTCTTCCCGTCTATGACGCCACGTTCGTTGATGGTGAGAGATCCGCCGGGCTCCAGCAGAGCGTTGAGGCGATCCAGGACCGACGCACTGAGCACATAATACAGGATCAGTACAAGTCGCTAAATATTCTGACCTTTTTTTCAGTCCTGACTTAAGTTGTTGATCCCCTAAGATTTCTCTTCATCTACATATCTCATCTCCTATCGTTTCTCATTTTAAAAATCTGTCCAATGAGCTTACATTTCTAGCAATGGCCTTTTGTTTTGCTTTGTTGAAGACAAAATCCAAATCTGATTTTTTTCCCCTATAAGAATCCTAAAATAAGATGCACGACAAGCTATCCAAACACGACGGTAAAAATACCAGTTCCACTATAAGCCAAACATGTTGCTGCATACGCTTTTATATAGTTATCGCTGCACAGCTCTCTGGCCCTGAGTTTTTATGATGTGTGTGGTCTTTGTTGCCTCTGTGAAACAGCCCAGTGATGTGGCCATTATTATTTCCAAATTTTTACAGATAGACCACAAATAAACAGAGGATGCAGCATGTCTGCTCACCTGCAGAAGTTGACATTGTCCATGAGCAGCCAGTCCCCGGCCTGCAGGGCCTGGACCAGCATCCCGTCCAACCACTCAAAGCCCCCGTTTGTCCAGCCGTCCTCCAGCTGAGCCAGGCGCTCCTTCAGCAGCGTGAAGTCCGTCTGCAGTTTGGACATGTCTGGAGTACACACACAAGCATGTTACAGCTCTGGGAACACATTCTTATACTTACAAGACAAGGAAACTAGCCGGCAGTATTCAGGAGTGATCCGTTACCAGTGAAGACTTTGAGCTTGGTGTTGAGTTTCTGCAGGAGGAGGATGATGACCTCCAGCTTGTTCAGTGCCTCCGAGTTTATGCTGCCCCCGCCTCTCTGCAAGCCCTCCTCCTTCAGCCAGTGGCAGAACAGACCCCACGTCTGCAGCAGGAACTCTGTGTCCTGGATGCCGACATCCAGCGACATCAGGCCACGCCTTATTACCATGGCAACTATGTAGTCCACGCTTTCCAGCACTTGTTGCCATGGCCGCATTATATCAACCTGGAATGGAGAAAAGAGTGCTGAGTGATGCAGTCTGATGTTTCCAGACAATGAAACTCTAGCAAAGAGAGGCCTAGGAGTTCCTGGCTACCTGTTCGAAGCCCCCCAGCAGCTCCGTGGTATCCATGGCGCTGTTCATGGCCATGACCCGGAGCCGGTGTCCCGTCAGCAGAGCCAGCAGCCGCGCCAGGCTGGTCTTTGCGCTGGCTGTGGGGCCCACCAGTATGGTCATCCAGCCCATCTCCACACACTTCATCAGGGACTCCAGGGGCCGCAGCGCCTGGTGTGTGATGGACAGTGGGGGGTCCAGGGCCACAGGGGCTCCACCGCTGCGCTGCAGGACCGAGAAGCCCACCTACCATGGGAGAGGAAATCCTTAACTTTGTCCGTACAATTTAAAACATTTGCTTTTGAAAAATATAATTATATGTTGTTGCTGACAAACCTGCAGGTTGAGTGGAGTGATGTGGAACTGTCTGGAGCCGCTGTAAGGCTCAAAGTCTTCCCCAAACACCTTCCTGAACACGGACAGAACCTGTGTGGGACAGCAGGGGGTTCACAGACTCAACAAAAGTCAGAACAACAACGGGTCAACAAACAGGTCAGGAAATACACAAAGAAGGTTGAGGGTGGTCACTGAATGCAGAGAAGTGAGCGAATTAAACATCTCGGCTCAATGTGTGAATGCACTAATCAGAGTTTGCATAACACAGCAAAACATTACACTGTGGTGTTCATTTTATTATTATTATTTTTGAAATGGACAAAGTACCTAATATTAAGGAAAAAGTACCCATGTTGGTATTAAACCTCACCAAGCATGATTCTGAAACACTACTGTAGCTGTAGAGTGGAGGACATGACGGACTCTCGTTAGAAATATTAGGTACTGCACTGAGTTACAGTTGTATGGCTCTCCTGCAAGGATTACGAGTCGAGCTGTTCAAACCCAACATAACTGACCAACTGGTTCTGAGGGACCTGTAGTTTTTCCCAGACATTTAAACCACAACCAGATTGTGTAGTCAAAGCCACTCAGAGAACTGGCCGGCACAATTAAATAGTCTTAAATGCTGTATACTTTCTCTACCAAGAAGGCTGTTTAACAAACATCCGATATCACTATCAATCATTATTTTCCAATCCTTTCATGATAATTTCTTGAACGTTTCTTGTGTGTAAGCAAAGTTGAAGAAATGGTGTACCTGAGCCTTGTCAGCCTCGGCCCTCATCCTGTCAGCGTACACCAGGGCCACGTGCTGGCCTGGGTTGTAAAACCCTGGGGACTGGTCTGCCTGCATCAGCTGACACCAGCGGAACAGGTCACGCAGGTTGAACTCCCAGGGACTTCCTCTCTGGCCCCAGCGGCGCTCCACGCTCACCTCCTGGACAAGCTGTTGGAGGCAGAGCACCGACTCACTCACAGCTTTAAACATGTGACACTTTGCCTGCTGCTGGACCAGCACAGCAGAACCAGCCTCTCAGTCAGCAGTAATACAAGTAAGGGAAGAGAAACGTACCCGGTTACTGAACTCCACCATTTTAGCGATGATTTCCTTATCGATGCTGGTAAAAATGGAGTCTCCTATGAACTCCATGTCTTTGCTTGTGAGTTGGTCCACAAACACCTGAGAACACAGGGGTAAGTCCGCTTTAATTAAAGCGATTGCGCTGCTCAGAGATTAGATTCAGGTGTTTTCGAGGAGGGCGGGAGCAGCAATGGTACATGTGGGAAACCATTGCAACACAATCTATGGGCTCGATTAAGGTTTTGACCCCATTGAATAATAGTCAGAAAAATGACCAAGTCTTTGTGCATAGAGGTATATCAATGGTCAGCTCACACAAAGACATTCTTTTTTTTTTTTAAGATTTTTTTGGGGCATTTTAGGCCTTTATTTGTATAGGACAGCTTAGATTTGAAAGAGGAGATAGAAGGGGAATGACATGCAGCAAAGGGCTGCAGGTCGGCGTCGAACCTGCAGCCGCTGCGTCGAGGAGTAAACTCTCTCTCTATATATGGGCGCCCGCTCTACCAGGTGAGCTAACCAGGCGCCCACACAAAGACTTTCTTTTCTAAAACTACATCTCTTTTCCCCTCCGACCTAAACTGATTTTTCGTTGCTGAAATGAAGTTTAAATAAAACCAAGAAACTGTCCAAGCCCTATTACAGTACTGCACTCTGAAATTCAATTATTATGGAATCAATTTTCCAAATTAACAACTACATAAATGGATGAGAAAAGAAGAAAATAATTCAAACAATGAATAAGCACTAAGTAAATGTGATATAAAGGTTAGTATGATCATGTTGGCTGCTGCAGACCTGAGTGAATCTGTTGAGGAAGGATTTGGGCAGTCCCTTACGCCCGCCGCCCTGCGTGAAGGGGTTCTGGCAGCCAAAGATCTTGGTCTTCTCCTGCTGGACCTGGAAGCTCATCCCCAGTTCAGGAATGTAGATCTCTGCTCGGTGGTCAAAGCAGGCGTTCAGCCCCTCCAACACCGACTGGGAGGCCAGGTTCAGCTGGCAGCGGGGGGGAACAAGCCGAGTCATTTTCATATCATATGAGGACGAACTCGCACTTGGCCCAGTTAAGCCCAGTTAAACAGTTCATGAGCACATTGGACCCTCGCTACCCCGAACCATGGCCTGGCCCACCTCTTTCAAGCGTGAGTAAAACTAAACATGCCCGGGTCTGGTTCTTACCTTACAGATGAACGAGAATCCCAGTCAGCGAGTCCTACTGACGATAGCGTGCTCTGGCCCTTATCGTTTTACTGCAGTGTGAGTGCAGGCCAGTGGTGGAGTGGGGAGGGGGACCATCGTGCTCGGGCACAGTTCAAGGTAACTGGGCCAAGTGTGAGTACGCCCTTAGTTCAACATCATCACATTACAATCGGCTTTCTGAGGGTTTGCAAACAAAAACAGGCTTCGAGCCATAAAAAGTGGAGTACAAACGGCGTTCCTCACCTCGTCCAGGACCACCCAGTGGCCTGCCTTCAGAGCAGCCAGAAGGGGGCCGTCGCGCCATGCAAACTCTCCTCCCTTCCCCCCCTCCACAGGGAGATCTGTTCCAAACAAATCAGTGACATCCTGCCAGAGAGTGCACGTCATCAGCGTCAGAGCCAGGTGGTATTTGAGTTCATTCAGGAGCATTATTAAATTAAAAAGGCTTACCGTTTGCTCTGACAGGTTGATTCTGACCAGATGATTCCCAGAAGCTTTGGCCAGCGCGGCCACCAGACTGGTCTTCCCCACGCCAGGGGAGCCCTCCAGCAGCACCGGCCTCTGCAGCTTCAGCGCCCGCAGGAGCCTCTGGGCGTTCACGGCGGTGGTGCCCGCTGCCATGGCGTAGTCCGACAGATCCCGGCTCTCAGTGTCAGGCCCTGGGTGGACACAGAGAGGAAAGAGCCGTTAAGGGTTACTGCATGTAAACATTACTAAAGAACTATGGAATAACCAGCTTTAGTTTCCATGGAAACTGGAGTCTTTTTTTTGTAGACTGTAATGTTGTTTTAAATGTGGACCCCAGGAAGAGATGATGAGGATCCTATAATAAACTAAACTAAACTTTGTAATGACCGGGGCAGAATATGGGGCTTAACATTTTTCAAAGCACTCCACATGAGGATGATATTAATCTTCTCACTTGTTCCAGAGAATGAAACGGGTATTATTCTGATGGAAGTTTTGTTATTTACACTGCTGTGCTAAAATAAAACATTGAAAAAGTGTTGGGGGACAAATCCAGAGTCCTCATTCTCTACAAACATTTATTCCGAAGAGTATCTGAAGTTAACATGAGGCTTTAACGGTCTAAGTTACAGAAATCATGTGAAGTCAGATAAACTTTGGAATATGCCTTTGGTCTTTTTGTGGACTTTGTCCCCAATTTCTTACATTGAAATCACGTTCTCACAGATCTTTTGACGGCCAGTATGAACAGGAAGAATGATTACAGCAAGATTGTTCCAATGTACATGTGGGCACAAGATGATTGCTTTAAGACAGACTTAAAAAAATGTCAACATATCCACTAAACTGAAAGGAAAGGTAAATCATTTGTTAGGACAATACTTGAGGATGTAGTGGATCTGCATAACAATTGTGTTGATATTTGGGGGACATTTGAACAATGTGATCTGAGATAATAGGATAAAGGTGTTGGAAGTTTGGCATGTTGGATCACGATCAAGTAATTTGGAGAAATAGTACCATAAAAAAGTACAAAAAACAGTTGCTGATCAGGTCCCAAAGAACAACAATTTTGTCTCCGTGAGTAAAAAAAAAATTGTGAAATGGTGAAAACCTTTTCACGATTTTGTAGGCGGGGCATACAGTTAGCCAGTATATGCAGCTCTATGTAAGGAATGTGTTAATATATAATAAGTTACCATCATATGAATCTGTTAGGAATCAGTGAGTTTCATACCTAAAGCAATGTAGAAGGGGTCAATGCCGAAGAAGTCTTCGCCCCACTGGGGTTCCCGCGGCAGTCTGCTGTCATACACTCTGAGGGCGTCCAGCATCTCCTGGTCCAGCTTGGTCATCTTGCTCAGCCGCTGTTGCAGGTAGCCCAGGCACAGCCTGCGGGCCAGGAGGGCGCTGTCTGCAGACGACACTGTGGTTCCTGCAAGAAAAGGGAACCCCAATCATATTTCTTAAACACCTCCTTTGGGAGACAGACTCTCAGTGGAAATAAAAATCTGCCGTCAGCTCACCGGAGCCGATGCCGTCTACGTAGACCAGACATGCAGCGTGGATGAAGGCGGTAACTGTGTCCAGTCTGAGGTCCCACTCTGCCTCTTCTTCATCGTCCAAGGCTCCCATGGTCATGAAGCCGTCCTCGTCCCGCTCGCACACTATGTTGAGGAAGTATACCCACGACAGGACGTCTCTGACGCTCAGGATGCAGCGGCGGCCAAAGTCCTGCTGGGTCAGCCACTCGATGAAGTCCAGCATCAGCTCGGCGATGTCGCCGCCTGCCACATCAGGAACACTTTCCACATTAGGTAACTGTACGTCACTCTTTGTGCTTTGCATTAAAGTGCATACAGCAACAACACTGAGGTCTGCAGTGTAGCTAACAACACCAAGGCCCTGTACACATCATTGGTGTTTGGTTTGCGCTGGCGAGGTGATCCATTATGTTCCTCGGGAGACAGCAATGACTTCATGGCAGTGCTACCTTGGTTGTTGCGCATCACTCAGATCTTATGCCTTGCTGTTGTGCTGTAAGTTCAATCAACTCAACCGTGGCTTTGTTTGTTGTGACTTCTTAATGTGCAATCAATGAGAAGACAAGTGTCAAACTGAACTGTAACACTATGTCCACTTGGGGGCAGTGAAACAAGCTGGAAACACATTAAGTTGTTGTGGTGGAGCTGTTAGCAAACAGTTGCCTATTCACACATCCAGCAGACACAGAGAAACATAAGCATTCATTTGGAAAAAAATAAATATCTGTCTCTTTAGCTGTTAAATGCTCCTCTATGTTCACCAGCTATAGTCTCTAACTGTGTCCGTCTGCTGCTGAGCAGGTAGAGCACAGTGACTTTATCAGAGCTGGAAACAGTGAAGAAAGAGAGGTACAACAGGCAGCTGGAATCAAACTGGCTAAAGGCAGTTATGTGGCAAGTCCTATAACCATTTGGCTACCAATGCACTCCTATCTGAGCTTTCTTGTCGAAAACAGCTCCCTGAAAAAATGAGTGACAAAGACAGTGAAGTGACTCCTTTCACATTACTCCTAGTCATCTAATCCATCGTGCTGCCAGGTCTGTGAGTAGTCACAGAGCAAACAATGATGTCCACTGGCTGTCCTAACCCTTCCCCTGAGCAGTGCTGCTAGCGTGGCTAGAAATTAGAACAGCCATGAAGACCAACTGGGACTGGGAAGAGCTTGACTGTTGCCTCTGACCGGTGAACCACAGAGTTAATTATCAACTAGCTTAAGAAATAATATTTGAGGAAAAATGTTCAGTCATATGTTGATGATCTACCATTATTTTAACGGAAATAATTTAGACTCTAAAACATGAACAACTACGATGCAACGATTACGTAATAATTGTTACCGAAAGTCAAAGTGTCTCAAAATGACTTAGCAAATCTGTTCAGCGACCAAACTATTTAAATATTGATTGTATTATATGTTTGTGAAGTGTAACTGAGTGACTGTAACTGAAAGGTGTTTCAGCACCAGATGCTGGTTTACCATCGAGCGAGAGGCCCGAGCGCAGGTTGTGTTGGATGATCTGGACCAGGTCAGCGCGGCTGTTGCTCTGAGGACACCAGATCTCTGTGAAGCGGTTCCTCAGGGCCGGAGACAGCTGTCCCAAAGCACACAAGCACAACGTCAGACACCACGCCTAAATACAGGTATGGTTAGTCAATCATTGGGACAAACCTTCAATCTTAGTGGAATCAATTACAGACAAATGCAACAGTCTTTTTAATAAGTCATCAAGTAGGACTTCATCCTGAGATCCACTGACAACACAGTTTGTTTTTTCATCTACCTCCTTCTTGCCAAAGTCTCCTCCAGGATTCATGGTGGCAACCAGCCGGAAAGCTGCAGCTGCTTGGATCAGTTCCACGTCGTCGGTGTCCCCGCTGCCCTTCTCTGCTAGCACCAGGGACTTCTCCGTCTCCAGAACACTGACAGGAAACACCACACACGGTCAAGGGCTCTTCTTAGTGTCGACAACATGTAAAATGTCATACGTCATGTCATACCAAGGGTACCTAAAGGACACTTTGCGGCACTATTAGTCACAAGTGTTGTAAAAGTGCACTCTGTTGCATATTGGTCTTACAAAAAGCTTGACAAGGGTCAGCCCATAGAGCAAGGACCGACCACACACACACACACACACACACACACACACACACACACACACACACACACACACACACAGTTGAAAACCCTGAAGTGTAGTTGTGAAATTAAAAGAACCTCTGAAAGTAGAAAATATCTTGGGTATTCATTTACTATACACATGGTCGTTCTTCAACTCAAACCAAGTCTAGAATCCTCTCTGCCGTTAACACTCTTCAGACATCTCTGCAGATCTTGTTGTCACTTGTTCTAAATGCTGATAAGAATAAATGTGTTTTATTCTTCCTGCCGTACATGTTGTACACATAATGGTACTGAAAGTTGTTCATCGCTTCTCTAATTTAAAACTAATGTTGATTAGAGCAGATCCGAGGACTGGCTAACTCTTGAAAAGTTTATTCTTCCCTTGGGAAGACTGCCTAACCCTAACCACCATATAAATGAAATGAATTACTTTAAAACTGTGAATGTCTCATCCCAATGGATGAATTTAAACTTTGAAGTGTGGACCTCTTTAAAAATGTGTGACTGCAAAAAACAATGTGGAGAGCATCTGGCCCATCCCATGCGTCCGCTCGTCTTCTGCATATACAGTACACAGACAGACACACAGACGTTAGAAGAAGAAAACATACACTGGCACCTCTCCAGCTACCAGTCCACAGTCCGTACTTGGTCCTTACAGGGACCAGCGACCCTCAGGTTCCCACACCAAGTACCTACCGACTGAGCTACCCCTGCCCCTGTGTGTGTGTGTGTGTGTGTGTGTGTGTGTGTGAGAGAGAGAGAGAGTGTGAGTGAGTGAGTGAGTGAGTGAGTGAGTGAGTGAGTGAGTGAGTGAGTGAGAGAGGGGTGTGTACAGTGGTGTGAAAAAGTGTTTGCCCCCTTCCTCATTTCCTGTTCCTTTGCATGTTTGTCACACTTAAGTGTTTCGGAACATCAAACCAATTTAAACAATAGTCAAGGACAACACAAGTAAACACAAAATGCAATTTGTAAATGAAGGTGTTTATTATTAAAGGAGAAAAAAAATCCAAACCATCATGGCCCTGTGTGAAAAAGTGATTGCCCCCCCTTGTTAAAACATACTATAACTGTGGTTGTCCACACCTGAGTTCAATTTCTCTAGCCACACCCAGGCCTGATTATTGCCACACCTGTTCACTATCAAGGCATCACTTAAATAGGAGCTGCTTGACACAGTAAGGTCCACCAGAAGATCCTTAAAAGCTACACATCATGCCGAGACCCAAAGAAATTCAGGAACAATTGAGAAAGAAAGTAATTGAGATCTATCAGTCTGGAAAGGGTTATAAAGCCATTTCCAAAGCTTTGGGAATCCAGCGAACCACAGTGAGAGCCATTATCCACAAATGGCGAAGACATGGAACAGTGGTGAACCTTCCCAGGAGTGGCCGGCCGCCCAAAATTACCCCAAGAGCGCAGCGACGACTCATCAAGAGGTCACAAAAGACCCCACAACAACGTCCAAAGAACTGCAGGCCTCACTTGCCTCAGTTAAGGTCAGCGTTCATGCCTCCACCATCAGGAAAAGACTGGGCAAAAAATGGCCTGCATGGCAGAGTTCCAAGGAGAAAACCACTGCTGAGCAAAAGAACATCAAAGCTTGTCTCAATTTCTCCAGAACACATCTTGATGATCCCCAAGACTTTTGGGACAACATTCTGTGGACCGATGAGACAAAAGTGGAACTCTTTGGAAGGTGTGTGTCCAAGTATATCTGGCGTAGAAGGAACACTGCATTTCATAAAAAGAACATTATACCAACTGTAAAATATGGTGGTGGTAGTGTGATGGTCTGGGGCTGTTTTGCTGCTTCAGGACCTGGAAGACTTGCCGTGATAAAAGGAACTATGAATTCTGCTGTCTACCAAGAGATCCTGAAGGAGAATGTCCGACCATCTGTTCGTGTACTCAAGCTGAAACGAACTTGGGTTCTGCAGCAGGACAATGATCCTAAACACACCAGCAAGTCCACCACCGAATGGCTGAAGAAAAAACTAAATGAAGACTTTGGAGTGGCCTAGCCAAAGTCCTGACCTGAATCCTATTGAGATGTTGTGGTATGACCTTAAAAAGGGCCGTTCATGCTCGAAAACCCTCTAATGTAACTGAATTAGGACAATTCTGCAAAGATGAGTGGGCCAAAATTCCTCCAGGACGCTGTAAAAGCCTCATTGCACGTTATTGCAAACGCTTGGTTGCAGTTGTTGCTGCTAAGGGTGGCCCAACCAGTTATTAGGTTTAGGGGGCAATCACTTTTTCACACAGGGCCATGATGGTTTGGATTTTTTTTCACCTTTAATAATTAACACCTTCATTTACAAATTGCATTTTGTGTTTACTTGTGTTGTCCTTGACTTTTGTTTAAATTGGTTTGATGTTCCGAAACACTTAAGTGTGACAAACATGCAAAGGAACAGGAAATGAGGAAGGGGGCAAACACTTTTTCACACCACTGTATGTGTTGGTGAGTATAAAGTTAGCAGTACACTATAGCTGTGAACGTAGCAGTGCAGTCTGTGTTCAATTTATCTGTCACTGAATAAAAGCTAATACTCCTCAGACCACAGCCAGGTTCCTGTGTCTTGCTGCAAGCTGCTTAGTCAAGGGACACAACAACCTCAGCATAGGCTCACTAACTTAAGGTGGGCTGGCTTTAAGGTGGACCAGACATTCTCAACTTATGGACAAGCAGCTCCCCCAAGCTTTGCTTTAGTGATCTCTCCTTCGCTGCAACCGACAACCAGTTTATGCTAATAACTGTGCGAGGACGTCACCAAAATGCAAATGATGTAATTTGCACCTAAGTGCTCCAAAACCCAGGGAAAAACTTTGTGCTGCTGTCTGCATGTGCCTGTGTGAGTGTCTACCTGTTGAGTCTCTCCAGCACGGAGTCGTCTGCCAGGGAGATCTCATCCAGGAGAAACACTCCTCCCTCCTTCATGGCCAGCACCAAGGGACCGTCATGCCACTGAAAAAGCCTGCTGTCCTCTCCATCAGTCTACACACACACACACACACACAGAGAGAGTAAGGACAGGGTCAGTTGATGTCACAGAATTTTCTTTGTGTCTTCTAAATGGCTCCATTTAAATGTAAATGTTGTTCCTTGTATTCTTTTTCCCTCCAATTAAACTGCATCATCAACATCTCCACTCTATGGAACCTTTGAAGGGGTGAAAGATACTGTTGAGTATTATTAAGAGGTGGTGCTCACCTCACTACAACCTGAACCAGATAGAAATGATTTTGCAATACATACATACAGTGGGGCAAAAAAGTATTTAGTCAGCCACCAATTGTGCAAGTTCTCCCACTTAAAAAGATGAGAGGCCTGTAATTTTCATCATAGCTACACTTCAACTATAAGAGACAAAATGAGAAAAATAATCCAGAAAATCACATTGTAGGATTTTTAATGAATTTATTTGCAAATTATGGTGGAAAATAAGTATTTGGTCAATAACAAAAGTTCATTTCAATACTTTGTTATATACCTTTTGTTGGCAATGACAGAGGTCAAACATTTTCTGTAAGTCTTCACAAGGTTTTCACACACTGTTGCTGGTATTTTGGCCCATTCCTCCACGCAGATCTCCTCTAGAGCAGTGATGTTTAGGGGCTGTCACTGGGCAACATGGACTTTCAGCTCCCTCCAAAGATTTCGTATGGGGTTGAGATCTGGAGACTGGCTAGGCCACTCCAGGACCTTGAAATGCTTCTTACGAAGCCACTCCTTCGTTGCCCAGGCGGTGTGTTTGGGATCATTGTCATGCTGAAAGACCCAACCACGTTTCATCTTCAATGCCCTTGCTGATGGAAGGAGGTTTTCACTCAAAATCTCACGATACATGGCCCCATTCATTCTTTCCTTTACACGGATCAGTCGTCCTGGTCCCTTTGCAGAAAAACAGCCCCAAAGCATGATGTTTCCACCCCCATGCTTCACAATAGGTATGGTGTTCTTTGGATGCAACTCAGCATTCTTTCCAGTCATTTAAAGTAGCTGTGATAAAACCTCTTCTGAAAAAACCCACCCTCGATCCTGATGTCTTAGCCAACTATAGACCTATATCTAACCTTCCCTTTCTCTCCAAGATCCTTGAGAAAGTAGTCGCTAATCAGTTATGTGACTTTTTACATAGGAATAGTCTATTTGAGGACTTTCAGTCAGGATTTAGAAAGCATCATAGCACAGAGACGGCACTGGTGAAAATTACTAACGACCTTCTAATTGCTGCTGACAAAGGACTTGTCTCCATACTTGTCTTATTAGATCTTAGTGCTGCATTCAACACTATTGACCATACCATCCTGGTACAGAGACTGGAACATTTAGTTGCCATTAAAGGAATCGCACTAAGCTGGTTTAAGTCCTATTTCTCTGATCGATCTCAATTTGTTAATATCATCGATAAATCCTCCAAGTACGCTAAAGTTAGCCATGGCGTTCCTCAAGGCTCGGTGCTTGGACCAATTCTTTTCTCCTTGTATATGCTTCCTCTAGGCAATATTATTAGGAAACATCAATTAACTTTCACTGTTATGCGGATGACACCCAATTATACCTATCAATCAAGCCAGACAAGACCAGTCAGTTAGCCAAACTTCAAGTATGCATTAGAGATATCAAATCATGGATGACCTACAATTTCCTGATGTTAAACTCAAACAAAACTGAGGTTATTGTGCTGGGCCCTAAACACCTCCGAACATCTTCATCCCAAGATAGAATTACTCTAGATGGCATTGCCATGGCCTCCAGCACTACTGTCAGAAATCTAGGAGTTATTTTTGATCAGGATATATCCTTTAACGCCCACTTAAAACAAACCTCAAGAACAGCCTTTTTTCACCTTTGTAACATTGCCAAAATTAGGAACATCCTGTCTCAAAACGATGCAGAAAAACTAGTCCATGCATTTGTTACTTCCAGGCTGGACTATTGTAACTCCCTATTATCAGGATGCCCAAATAAAACTCTTAGGACTCTCCAGCTGATCCAGAATTCTGCAGCGCGTGTTCTGACAAGAACTAAGAGGGGAGATCACATTTCTCCTGTGTTGGCTTCTCTGCATTGGCTTCCTGTAAAATCCAGGATTGAATTTAAAATCCTTCTCCTGACCTACAAAGCTCTAAATGGTCAAGCACCATCATATCTTGAAGAGCTCATAGTACCTTATTGTCCCACTAGAGCACTGCGCTCCCAGAATTCAGAGCTACTTGTGGTTCCTAGAGTCTCTAAAAGTAGAATGGGAGCCAGAGCCTTCAGCTATCAGGCTCCTCTCCTGTGGAACCAGATCCCAGTCTGGGTTCGGGGGCAGACACCGTCACCACCTTTAAGAGTAAACTTAAAACTCTCCTCTTCGATAAAGCTTACAGTTAGGGAGTAAGGACTTGCAGCGTTCGCCTAGACCGGCGAGGGAAGGTGTGTAGGGGGAAGGTGTGTAGCCACAGTCACGACGCACCGCCTCCCTACCTCGGCTTCTCTTCATAGAAAGCCTACTATATTTAGGGTATGAGGAGTTGCAGCGTACGCCTAGACCGGCGAGGATGGGTGTGTAGCCACAATCATGGCACACCCCCACCCATCTCTGCTTCTCCCCATAGAAAGCTTACATATACTTAGGGAGTAATGAGTCGCAGCGTTAGCCTAGACCGGCGGGGGAAGGTGTGTAGCCACAATCACGGACCACAGCCTCCCTATCTCCCCTTCTCTGCAGCTCTTAGTTATGCGGTTATAGTTCTAGACTACCGGGGTACCTCCTTGGACACACTGAGCTTTCTCTCTCTTTCCATCTGTGTGTATTCGTGTCACAGAAATGCTTGTTACTAACATAGCTACGGGGAGCTTATTCCCCGGAGTCCTTATGTTCTATTTCTGCCCAGCATCATCATCTTGGATCATGATGGCACCTACTTCATGGTGGCAGCTGTCGCCGTGGTCATGCCCTACGCCCTGCTGTGCCCTATTACACCCTGCTACGCACTGCAATGCCCGGCTCCAACTTGCTATGTCCGGCCAACGCCCTGCCACACCCTGTTACGACCTGCTGTGCTCTACGACACCATGAACTGTTATAACTATTACAATATCCTCATTGTGCCATTGTTCATCATACCCCCAACCGGCACCGTCAGACACCGCCTACCAAGAGCCTGGGTCTGTCCGAGGTTTCATCCTAAAGGGAGTTTTTCCTCGCCACTGTCACACTTACGCATTCATGCATGCTCTTGGGGGAATCACTGGAATTGTTGGGTCCTTGTAAATTATAGAGTGTGGTCTAGACCTACTCTATCTGTAAAGTGTCCTGAGATAATTCCTGTTATGATTTGACACTATAAGTAAAATTGAATTGAATTTCCCCTCCAAACACGACGAGTAGAGTTTTTACCAAAAAGTTCTATTTTGGTTTCATCTGACCATATGACATTCTCCCAATCCTCTTCTGGATCATCCAAATGCTCTCTAGCAAACTCCAGACGGGCCTGGACATGTACTGGCTTAAGCAGGGGGACACGTCTGGCACTGCAGGATTTGAGTCCCTGGCGGCGTAGTGTGTTACTGATGGTAGCATTTGTTACTTTGGTCCCAGCTCTCTGCAGGTCATTCACTAGGCCCCCCCGTGTGGTTCTGAGATTTTTGCTCAGCGTTCTTGTGATCATTTTGACCCCACGGGGTGAGATCTTGTGTGGAGCCCCAGATCGAGGGAGATTATTAGTGGTCTTGTATGTCTTCCATTTTCTTATAATTGCTCCCACAGTTAATTTCTTCACACCAAGCTGCTTACCTATTGCAGATTCAGTCTTCCCAGCCTGGTGCATGTCTACAATTTTGTTTCTGGTGTCCTTTGACAGCTCTTTGGTCTTGGCCATAGTGGAGTTTGGAGTGTGACTGTTTGAGGTTGTGGACAGGTGTCTTTTATACTGATAACAAGTTCAAACAGGTGCCATTAATACAGGTAACGAGTGGAGGACAGAGGAGCCTCTTAAAGAAGAAGTTACAGGTCTGTGAGAGCCAGAAATCTTGCTTGTTTGTAGGTGACCAAATACTTATTTTCCCGAGGAATTTGCAAATAAATTCATTAAAAATCCTACAATGTGATTTTCTGGCTTATTTTTCTCATTTTGTCTCTCATAGTTGAAGTGTACCTATGATGAAAATTACAGGCCTCTCTCATCTTTTTAAGTGGGAGAACTTGCACAATTGGTGGCTAACTAAATACTTTTTTGCCCCACTGTACATACATACTAATCTTGTTTCTCTAAGCGTCTGGTGAGACAGAAATGTAAGTGGGAATGAAAGTGGAATGTAAATCAATTATTGGATTTATTTTTAGGATATTAGTTTGTTACGTATCTTGCTCACTTCTGCCATTTCAAATAAACCTTAGGTTTGTTTTCCTTTGGAGTTTTTACATTTCCACGTCAATACCTGATGTGTGTGTCTGACAGGCCGCAGGCCTCCCAGGAAGTCAGACGTCTCCATGTGTAGGTGACAGTTGACTGAGAAAAACTTCTGTGCAGCCAGAGCAGCAAACAGCTGGCAGATTGTAGTCTTTCCACATCTGGTGAGGGAACAGGAGAAGAGCTTAGCATGATTTAAATCCCCAGACACTCATACAGATCTTTACACTATGTAAGGACACAAACAAAGTTCTAAGAATTCATTGTGTCATAGTGTGTTGTACATCTACTCATGTACAATATCTTATCTAAATCTGTCCAGGAGTTGCTGGATATTTCAAGCTGCTTCCATGACTAAGTGATCATTTTACTCTACCCTTCATAAAGACAGAATGGTTTGGCCCTTGCTCATGTGAATCTTACCCAGTGTCTCCTACGAGCAGGACAGACTCCCCGAATCGCAGCGCCCGTCCTACCAGCACAGCCAGTCTTCTCATGCTGCGAGTCCACACCACATGGCGAAACTCCTCTGGGACCCCGGCGATGCTGTCAATGAAGGGACCTGCCAATCACAGCACCAAGCCAACATGAGTTCATGGCCTCTCTCTCTCTCCTCATAGTTTACTTATGTGCACTACCTTATCACCTTTCTATCAACATTTGAAAGAGCTCAGAAGCAACCTTAAGGAATATGGAGTTTAATAGGCAACCTTCCACTCAGATGTGATAAATACAAACTGATCAGGAAGGCTGGCTCCGTTATTGGCTGCAAACAGGAGACATTTGAAGCTGTGGTGAAGAGGAGGTCACTGAACAAACGGTTATCTATCATGGTTAACCCCGACCCACCCACCCACCCACACACACACACACACACCTTCTCTAAGAGGTTCCGACAGCTACTGCGTCGCACTGACCCGCTACAAGAAGTCATTCCTACCACAGGCAACAAAAGGTTTTTACACTTCATCAAGACTTATATACATCACACTACTGCACTAAGTGCAACTTGCACAAACCTAGGTTTTACTTACATCTTTATAAATACTATTTAAGTAGTTGGACATTCTTATTCGCCACTTGTATATACAAGTTTGTACATTCTTTCCCTTTATTTTTTGAATAGTTGTTCTTGTATTCTATCCTATTTATTATTTCTTGTATATTCTGTATGTGTGCTGTGTGTCCGATATTTTGCTGCTGTAGCACTGACATTTCCTAATTTGAGATCAATAAAGTCTATCTAATCTGATCTAAATCAAAAATCTCTTGAGGGAGTAATCCCTTGAAGCAAGACTTTTGCTGAACAATAGCAAATAATACAAACTTGCTAATACAAACCCCAAAATGCATTGCACATGAGTTTAACATATCTGTAGGAGGAAGACGGTGTCATTTCTTCTTTCATAAGTGACATAGTCTGACATCAAAGTATAGAGCAGGAGAGTGGATTGGATGTGGATTCTGCGATGTACTGTATATTTTGTGAGTGCCATGTGCTCACAGCTATCTCTCTATGTTTGTATCGGAATAGCAGGTTGACTCTTTGAGATGAGCTAAACCTCTACCTCGATTAAAACAATGACAGATTTTGATGAAAGACTCAGTGAAGCCACTTTGGATTCAAAAATGACAACAGTTAAAACATTCTGCATTATTCAACCAAACTTCAAGTACAGTGCGACAGCGTGAGGTGGCCCTGGATCAGCATGTGCTAGTGTTCCACTTACTGAACTGGCCTGTGACCTGTTTCTGAGAGAACAGGCTTTCAGGGTTCACCGTCCTCTTGAAGTGCTTCTCCAGGATGGACAAGATGGTGGCCTCTTCCTCGGGCTTCCTCACACGTCCTGCCAGCAGCATGTACCCTGGTGAAGACCACAACAACTTTACCTCAGGTTTCAACGGAACACCGTGTCAGTTGGGGACTCAACAGACAGTGTGACGAGCCTCACCATCGTCAGCCAAATGCTGCAGCCAGTCCTGAGAGGCGTCGGCCTGCTCCTCCAGCCTGTAGCGATCTGCCCAACGGAACAGATCTCGGAGTGTGATGAAGCCATGTTTCCCCGCAAACACAGAAGATCCCCTGCGTAAGGACTGAAAACACATGTCACACATCAAGTTAGGATCACCCAGAACAGGAAGGTAACAGCAACGACATACACAAGTGTCCAGTTACCTGAAGCTCTTGCATGACTTTGACCAGCCGGGTGCAGTAGGACGGAGGCAGGCTGCACCTCTGGTGTAGGATGGTCTCCAGCTCTCCACTGGGCAGCTCATCAAAGTGCAGCTCCACAAAGCGGTTCCTGAAAGCCCTGGACAGCACCTGGAGATCAGTCAGGAAAGATTACTCAAACGGTTTCTAGATGTTGGATACAAGTGGAGTAAGTTTATTAGCCCCACTCAGAGAGGGGGCTCGAGTTTAAGACTCAGACTGACCAAATAATGTATTTTGCATCATATCTCCTGAACCAAACATAACACAGAATATGTGATGTCTACCCCTATGTTTTGATGGTCAAGGATTACAATGATATCTTATCACTACCCCTACACGTGAACGTGCAAAACAGAGTGGTAGGGCTAAGTGGTAGGGGCAAGGGCCTAGATGAGTCACCAAGACATTAGAACTCATCCTGTGGGGACCATGAATATCTGTATCAAATTCCATCTAACCAGTGGTTATCAAGATATCTCGATCTGAACCTCACTGTGACCATGCCATCCAGAAATCTCTCAGACTGAATGAATGCTATACCTTTCTACCGCCATAGAGACCAGGGGGATTCTGGGTAGCAAACAGCAGGAATCTGGGGTGCGCCTTGATGACTTCCTGTGTCTCGGCCACAAAGAGCTCCCTGTTGTCGTCCAGCAGCCTGTTGAGAGCCTCCAGGACGTCGGTGGGGGCGAGGTTCAGCTCGTCCAGGATGATCCAGTAGCCTTTCCTCATGGCGTCTATCAGAACACCTGCAGCACACAGTGAGTAGCGTTAGCCTATAAATGCTGCAATCTTACAGTTTACTGCTCAGATTTAGTTCTACGTGTACATTATATCAGAATCCATTTTTTTAAGTTTCACATCTTTGTTCTGCACAATATGCCATTATTTTTAAATACAGCTGGTCGCACTTTTTGTTCTTTGGATTTGATTACTTTCTTCGACGTCTGTAACAATATTTTCCTCCTCTTTTATTAAAGATTATTTTTGGTGGCATTTTAGGCCTTTATTTATATAGGACAGCTAAACAGAGAGAGAGGGGAATTGACATGCAGCAAAGGGCCGCAGGTCGGAGTCGCACCTTGGGCCACTGCGTCGAGGAATGAGCCTCTATGTATGGCTGCGCGCTCTACCAGCTGTGCTACCCAGGCGCCCAATATTTTCCTCCTTAAACTGAAGTATTCTGGTTGTTACTCTTGATACTGCTTTTGTGTTAAATCTCGTTTCAGATAATGTACAAATAAATGTCAACAGGTCAACATGAGTATCCGTACCCTCTTTGAACACCAGCTTGCCCCGGGCGTCTGATGAGTAGCAGCCAATGTACTCCTGGATGTCGGTGTGCTCGTGGTTGTTGATTCTCACACACTGGTTGCCCGTGGCTGCAGCCAGCCAGCGGATCAGGCTGGTCTTCCCCACAGACGTCTCTCCCTGGATCAGCACTGGGTGAGTCCTGCGAGGCCCAAACATTTAGAGAGAGAGTGATGGGAGGGGGGGGTGGTCGGGTCGGGGCTATCGACTGGTGAGGCGGGGCCGCTGAGTCAGACAGCAGCCACAAATACAGCCAGAACACCTTCATACATGACAGGCGATAGGTATGCTAACATTGTGACAAAGAATTACGTATGATTAAACAAGTCAATACTTAAAGCTGCACTATCAATATTTGTATTACTTTATTTTATTAACACAATAATCATTTACTGCAGCTTTAACTGAAGAGAATACCATCTGCAGTCATTACAGAATGTTTTTCTAATGTTTTTTCATGCCCCTCTGCTGAGCAACACTACAGGATGGGACTATAGATGGATTTTAACATTAAACTGTCGGCCCAAAGCACTCAAACTCAGTTAATGCAGCTTTAAGAAATGAATAGCAATCCAAAACCTCAAATTAAATGTCTTTGTTTTGTATACCACAATGTAAACTTGCGCACACTATACAGCCAATCAATTCCATTTTTTTGTGTTGTTTGTATGTCAACATACTTGTGTGTACATTTGGTCTCAAATTGTTTTGCATCAGTTGGGCCCATTTAAGGGAAAGCTTTATGCTGCACCATGCAATGATGTTCTGCACAAAGCCAGCTCCATAAATAAATGCTTTTCCCAGTTTGCTGTGGAAGAACATGACTAAACTGCACAAAGCCCTGACATCACCCCATCCCACACCTTTGGGATGAGCTGGAGCGCTGACTAAGAGCCAGACCTGACCCCCCCCACAGCAGCAGCGTTGGACCTCACTAAGGCTCTTAAAATCTACAAATATTAGTTAAGAGTTCAGGAGGTCGGCTGTCCTTAACACAGGCCACACAGAGGCAGAAAAGTTGATCGCAGATCACTGACTGCAGGGGGAATTCAGTCCAACCACATTTTCTGTCCTGATGCATTCTTTCCTAAAGGGCCAGAATTAGCTCTGACAAAATGAACGTGTGGACATTTATAGATGCACCCATTGATTTGGGGGAAATCCTGGGCAGAGAGTCAGGAACAATTTTCCTACCCTGCAGATACCACTCTGGCGAGGTCGCGGAGGTTGAGTTTGACTGAGGCGGTGAGGATGTAACTGGGGTCCAGAGCCGGCTCCATCTCCCCCTGGGACACCCAGTAGCCCTCCACATCCACGCAGCGGCGATCTGAGGGCGCCAGGATAGGCTGCAGGACACATTACAAAAAGCTTTTTTCCTCTCCTATTGTTCACAAATACCCCTTTTGTACATAAAGGGCGACATTAAACACTCTTATGAACTATTTATCTAATAGTTTACAAAAGGTGCTGCTGCTAAGGACTTAAAAAATAATTACACATACCCGAAACAGTAAGCGTTATGTTAGACACCCTTTAGTGAAGTCAAGTAAATTTCCTTCTTACAAAATCACAGAATTGTCGAACCTTTGTCTATCTATCACTTACCCCTAGATTTGGAAAAGGAAAAAGTCCTAAAAACAATTGTATCAACAAAAATAGCATGTCTACATAAATACATATACATACAGTGCTCAGCATAAGTGAATACACCCATGCTACAGTTGACTAAAAAGAGGAATAAAATATCATCTTTTGGAAATTGATCTTAATGCCTTAATTTAAATAAATGAGGAAAAATCCAACCTTTAAGTTTTAAAAACCTATTGTTTTTAATTAAGGCATTAAGATCAATTTCCAAAAGATGATTTTTTTATTCCTCTTTTTAGTCAACTTTAGCATGGGGGTGTAAACTTAGTTTCAAAGTTTATAGAATGTATCTGACTAAAAATGATCACAACTGGCTCGTTGAGCCTTCTTCTCTTACGGTAAATTGTCAAATAGCATAGCAAAGGAAACAATGGCAGAGCCTACAGATAATGTGCAACAGATTCAAGTCCTTCTCTGCTGCTTTTTTAACGTGAATACTGTTTTCTTCACTAATTATTTCTAGTTCTTAAACATGCTGTTAAGCAGCTGTCAGTAAAAGCAACCCTTCCTGCAGATGTTTCACAGTAAAAGCCTGCCTGCCTGCTGGGTTAGGGTTAGGGCTCCCGGGTTGTGACCCAGGTCAATCCAAGTTGTCATGACCAGGGATCACCCCGGGTTGAATTAACAAAAGAAGGGTTGAACACGGGGCAGATAACCCCGCTCTGACCCCGGTCATTGGTGAGAGAGAGACATGAGTGAATGCAAACTGACAACAGCAGAGTGGTGAGTATGGCATGACTCTGCTTTTTTACTGATTACATTAGTGCTGTGGAAATGTGCATTGTGTTGAATGTATCAAAAACAGCAGATAAACACAGAAATGTGTTGATTTCCATCAACACTAAATTACAACAGGAGCAGAAAACAGGGAGGAAAATGTGAAAGTAGAACTACAGCCAGGGAAGGACAAGGCCGCCAGCTCTCTGCAGCTGAGGTAAATAAAGTAGATGAACTGTTTGAGTGCACTTGTTACTGGTTCTATTTTGTGTTTGCTTTGCCCTCTAACATCCATATTCACTATTTGTTAACCCCATCAAACACTTAGCATCAACATTTGAAAAGACAGGAACTAGGTGTCAGAACGTCTTACTTGTTTGAGACACTTGGTGTTCCCCATCAGGATGTGCTGACACACCAGTTTCTGGACCAGAGGGTGAGAACTTCTATCCAGCTGGGTGAGGAAGCTCAGGCAGAAACCCTGCAACCAGGAGACAGGACCAAGGTCAACTACATGCAGCTGATCTAAACTCCTTCATACACCAGGTGTCACTAACCCCAAACCGCTGGCATGTCTCAGTATCACCAGCAGGACATGAGCAAATGGTTTTCCTTTGAATTTCAGTGAACGGACACATTACAGAGATCATTGTATTATTGAGAGAGAGAGGGATTATTAAGATATTTCTGTCGAGGCTCCTACCTCGTAGAGTGAGCGCTGCACACTGTTACAGGGGTTTGCTGCCACGTACTTCAGAGCCCTGCACAGAGTACGCAGACTGTAGTGGGGTCTGTGGCCCGTCCCATCCACCAGATGAGAGGTGGCCTCCTTTCGTACTGACAGGTAAAAACTGCACACAAACACAATTAAGGAGTGAATTAGCTTGAGCCTTCTGCAGGATTCTGAAAACTGCAACAAACGGGAGTGTAGAGTGAGCAGTCACGCCACAGGGTTTCCCTAGCATTAGAAGGACACCACTTAAGCCATTTGAATGTAAAATTAATGTCACTTTAAAACTAAATGACTTTTCTCAGATCTAATGATTGTCGTTGTCTACTGTGGTCTTCTTTAGTTTTGTCTTTAAGCTTTTAGAGTGTAATTTATTTATTATCTGCTCCAGATTTTCTAACGATTCAGGCACAGATATGGTAATAATAATGCTCCAAAATAATGTCAAATTGTTTGTTTGTGTGATTCACGTTCTCTTGGGGGGTGACCCTTAAAACTTTCAAAGAACTTACATTTCTATTGTTGCACAAAATATGTAAATCCAAGCACTCTCATGTCTAATTTCAAAAACGTTGTGATTTTATTCTGTGAAATTCTTCCCAACCTTTAAAGGACCTGTTGGAGCCATGTTAACTGCACCAGCTGTAACATTATATAAAGGCTGACCTGATGATGCCGCTGATAACACTCCTGGGGGGCTTCAGGAACCTGAGGTAGTCTGAAACCAGAATCTGCAGGTCCCCCTCATTCTCCAGCTCCTCCACATACAGCTCAGTAAACCTGTTCCTGAGGCCCAGCGGCAGGTTTCTCTTGCCCACATCAGTAGCTGGGTTCATGCAGGCAAAGAGACGGAAGTCTGGGTGGCGGAGCAGAGGCTCTGGGATCCAAAAAAAAAAATTTATATATATATATATATATATATATATTAGCAACAATCCCAGGAATATAGAAAAAACTATGCAAAATGGCTAAATATATTTGATTCACACAACAAGGTCACAAATCAGTGTGATCTTTAGAATGTCACATGTGCATCAAGTGTCTGGTCAGGAGAGTCAGCAAGCTCAGGTGTTTAGCAGAACTAGTTGATGATTGATAGATCGATAGATAGATTGAGCAGTGATTTATTTAGTGCTGTTTGGCCTCACCCCTAGACTCCACCAGAGGCGTCTGTGCTAGAGCTGTAATCGGGCCTTAAAATTTCGGCCCGACAAGGCCCGAGCCTGACAGAATTTGACCCGAGCCCGACAAGTACATTTTGATTGACACCTTTTTAAAAGGTGTGCGCACGCACACAGCTCTTTTGCCTTTTGTCAAGATTTAGTCATTTTTTAACATAATTTATTCATGACTAACTGAGACTATCGGCCACTTGGAAGTTGGAACAAAGAAATAAAAGTAGTCCTCCAGAGGCCAGCCTCCACGTCACCTCCTCAGCATCCATTTTCATGCTAATCGAAACGCATCACCTGACCGCTCATTTACCGCGCAACCCAGAACGCAAGCCCGAGCCCGTGTACAATGATAGAAATTAAGACTGAACCCGGGCAAAGATCTTCAGCTCTAGTCTGCGCTGTGTTCCGACCGGGGCGATCAGCAGGCCGGGCAGGGCAGGGAGTTGAACGGCTACAACATCCGGTCACTTTTCAAAATAAACTCCCGGTGCAGACTTCTGATTGTTTCTATCATCACTACACTATTTTAAGCCTCAAATCTTTGATAACTGGACTAAATGGAAGAAACTATTTAACAAAAATGACCAAAACAACTAAATTTGTCAGGAATAACGCTCTGCTTCTGAAGACGCTCCCGTTGTGGTAGGATGCACGGCACAACACGGGACGAAACAACGGCACAGCTGGAACGCAGCGACTCCACGCAACTCTGAGTTAGAGGCTATAATGTGGAAAAGTAGTATTCTACAGTTTATCTTTGGGGTGCCTCAGTGTGGCTAAACTCTCTTCAATGTGTGTTTGGGAAATGGAGTGTCTGTCTGTCAGTTTCTGGTATAATAAAAACAAACTCTGAGGCTCTTTCTTATTAACAGTGTATAAAGCTTGTCATTTTACAACAGATCATATGAGCTGTAGCTGATTAACATTAAGGTTTGAAGTGAGCAGCTAATGGTTAATGTGGTCTGACAGCTGACATCGGTGCCGTTTCAAAGATCACTGGGTAAAAAAACGTCACCCTGTTACAACACTAACCAACCCGTACTGAATCAGCAGCTCATCTTTGGGTTTGATCTACAGATTGTTGTGAACATTTATAGACTGTAACTACAAAAAGTGTTTCTACCAACATAAAGTAAAGAGCTCAACTGAAGGTTTCAGGGTTTTTTAACTCTGGTTACAAATGTTGAAAGCTGAATCTAAATGTATTCAATGAGGGATTCAGATGTGGATTTGATCATTCCAGCGGCCTTGGTCGTGTGGCTAATAAACAATCTATCAGTCTTTCGATAAAACACTATGAAAGCCCAACCCTATGAGTAGCAGCAGTCCTCACCGGTGTCTCCGCGGTCCAGCAGCACCAGAGAGCCGGCGCTGCCCTCCAGCAGTCCACTCAAACACTCAAGGGTCTCGGCTGCCGCCAGGTTGATCTCATCCAGCAGGATCCACTGGCCCTTTTTCACAGCCTGAGCTAATGTTCCCTACACACCAATACAAAGACGGCCATTCACTTTTGAGGCATTTAGCCGTTATTTGACAGTACAGAGAGTGACAGGACACCAGGAGAGACAGAGGGCTACCAGGGTACCCCGATACAAGAAATGTAATATGCTCTTTACCTCCACAAAGGCGAAGACCATGGCTGCCTCACAGGCTCGGATCTGCTGCTGGGTCTGGTTCAGCCTGGCAGCCAACGTCTCCCACTGCTCCTGCAGCAAGGCAGCTGCGCACACACGCACACACGAGAAATTAGTCTTTCATTGCTACAGTAGCCAGTTTACTAACTGTTATCATTGTGTATTCCCGTGCACACCATTTGATTTCTCCTGCAGCTCCTTAGTGAGCGCAGACTTGCACACGTGGTCCATGAGTTTGAGCAGATCCTGCCAGCGCTTCCCCCTGAAGCAGGTCTGCACATGACCCAGGAAGGTCAGGTTCTGCTTCCTCGAGTAAGTCTGGGAGAACAGGTCCTCGAAGGCTTCCCGCAGAGGGAGCAGGATCTGGTGGTGGTCTACTGGCTTGTACCTGCATTAGACAGAAAAAGAAAAAGATATGTGCCATCCACCAGCAATGACACAGAAACCCTTTTCTGTCATTTGGAAAATGAATGCTGGAGTGTGTTTGGACACAGGAGGTGTGACCTGGACCTGCTCTGTGCTTTAAGTACACTGTGGAGATTTCATTGAGCCTTTCTCACCCAATAAGTGTTTGTATTCTCAAAACCTAATAAAAGTGTTTAATGAATTTTAATTAGTAGAATAGTGTAAAACTGAGTGACTGGCATGCACATTTATAAGAGATACAGTTTAATGCTCTTTGCTCTACTGCTGTCCTTTATTGTAGTGTGTGATGCTTTTGCAGGGTTAGATACAGCACATGCAGCGTTGCAGGTTACTCCTGGCTGTCATTGGTTGCTTAGCTCTACACTGGCCCCATGGAGAAACACTCTGTAATCAGGGGATCACTCCTTTATTCAGCAGCTGTTTTCCCTAATTCTCTTGACTGTCTGTCAATCTGCTCATTGTTTTAACCCTTTGTTTGAATGTTGATATGTGTTGCTCTGTAACCTCTCAGCTAGTCTGCAGGCGCTCTGCACAAACACTTTCTATCCATCACAATGACAGATGGTACTCGATATCACCAAGACATGGGATGTGTGTGTGATGGGAAATGTTATGGTAATGTTATTAAGGTGCAGTGTGCGTGTCACTCACCCTCCGAGCAGGTCGGCAGTGTCACTCTGCTGGTTCATGTTCACAACCCGCAGCCTGTGTCCTGGATTCAACAAACAATAAGGAAGACTTGAATCAGGAATGCTGTCAGACCATGTGAAGGTATTTATGGACGCTTCAGCCTGTGGACGGTAGCCGAGCCGGGATCCTGGGCTCACCTGTGACTCTGGCCAGGTGTTGGACGGTGGAAGTCTTTCCAGTCCCCGTCTCTCCCACCAGGAGAACAGGCTCTGCTTTGGCCACACACACAGCCAGCTGCTCTAGCAGCACAGCAGAGGGACGCGTGGCAGCAAAGGTCTGCACTTCCCTGTTCACGGGAATACACAACACGCTGAATGTTTACATGTATGTAAATATACCGTGTCAGTCCCCTCAGCCATAATATACTGCCCAGTACAACCACTGAGCCAGCTCCACTGGAGCGGTTGGGGTTAAGGGCCTTGCTAAAGGGCACCTCAGTGGTGGTAATGAGGGAGAGACTAGCGCTGCTCTTTCACTTTCCCCACCCAGATTTGATCCTGTTGGTCTGAGGATTGAACCGGCGACCTCCCAGTCCCCGGTTCTTTAACCCACCACTGCCCTTTAAATCAGTGTCAACACATTTAATGAACTGAAAGATGACAGATTTTGGAGAATATACAGTGACTATTGTGTTTCCTATTTAAACTTCATTTAGATCAATTTGTAAAGATTTCTAAGGAGGCCGTGTGACAGTTATTGTTTTAATCCTGTTATCTCGAGATCACGGGTTACTATTAAAATGGTAATTCATTATTCTCTCTCTCTCTCTCTCTCTCTCTCTCTCTCTCTCTCTCTCTCTCTCTCTCTCTGCTTTGTTGTTAAAGTCTGACACCCGTTCATATTGGCTTTGGGAAAGAATCAATGTGGAAATTTGGGCATGTCCTGTTGGGTTTGTTTACCATAATGCAGTTTTAAATCAATCCAATGTTTATTCAATTTACCAGCAGGGGGTCTATTTGGCCCTATCAGTAGTTGGATGTTGGCACAGCAACGAGCTGATGCATATTTGGTGTAAACAGAGGTCAAAGGGGGCGTCAGGCAGGATGTCCCACTTACACACTCAGCTGCACCGCTTCAGTCTGCTTCCGACTCAGAGTCACTCTGCCCACCGCCACCTCCAGCTCGCTCTGCGAGATGCCCGGCTGGTACATCTGGCAGAAGTGCTGCGCCTGCAGACAAACAGCAGCCAGGAGTTAGATTCAGACATGTTTCTGTATACAATGTAGATTATAAATACTACTTGCTTATTCTTTAATCAATCAATGCTGTAGGGGGTACTTTGCATGAACCCAGTCCTTATGTTTTTGCCAAAGCTGGCTGGTCACATACCTTCTCTTTGGAGATGTTGAGCTTGCTTCCGATGATCTCGGCCATTCGCAGTCGACTGTCAGGCCGAGACAGCATGGCTGTGAAGCAGTCCAGAGCCTGGCAACCACAGGCACCACCACAAGGCATCAGTCAATACAAGTCATGCAACCTGAATCGCCACTCGTCTGATTAGAGGTTTTACACCCTGGCTTCAATCACAACACATCCCAGTGCAATGTAATAATATATAACATAAAATAATTTGAGCAGTACTAAACTCAATACAACTAAATGAAATTCTTTTCTTTTCGCTGACATTTGAAGAGATCACAGCCACTAACCTCTTGGAAGACATGTTGTGCTGTGGCTGAGGACGTGCTGTCAAAGTTAACACTGATCCGCTCACACCATTTCAGCAGGTCCCTGCCGAGTCGTGATGAAGAAAACAGAAATAATCATGAATGAGGAGCATGAACCCTAATGACCCACATATGAACATGATGATGATGAACTTTGCAGTTAATGACATTGATCAATGAAGCGCATTTGTGCGATTGAAGTGCAGAGCACGGAAACTAGAGACACATTGATTTAACGGCTAAACCCTGGCCAGCACACACATCACACTGATGAAACTTCCAAAAGCAGCTGGGCAGATAATGTCTGTAAGTGAGGAGGTGTTACCTAACAACAAAGCCTTGCTTTGACCTGTGGAATGTGGGATTCCATTATTTTATTTTTATTGGTTTGTATTGTTCGTTTTGTGTGTACAGATGTGTCTCATTTTGATTTTGTAATCAATGGCTGACAGGTACAGCCTGAGCTAATTTGTCCAAGATGCTTCTGTCATAGGTTGGGGGGAAAATAAAAAAAAAAAAATAAATAAAAAAAAAAAAGTGGGATTCCAGCATACAGGACAGTCCAATCAATACTCTATCGAACACAGCAGCAGCTAGTGGAAAGCTAATTAAAGCCTGCCGCTGCAGACTGGCTGGTGGTTTTGGAGGGGGGGGTGTCTGACAGATGGAAGGCCAAGGGGCACAAAGCTGATGCCGGCTGTCAGGAGCAGAGGCGCCAGATACCAAGATGTGTACTTTTTCATGAAAATGGCACATGATCCTACTGATATTACAGATTTTCATGTTTGCACTAAAGTTACAGTTGAGGCCAAAATTATTAGGCCCCAAGGAATTATGGAACATTTTCCTAAAATTCTTCCCAATGTTTGCTGCATTGATAAAACTTGATATAATCAAACATTCACCAGTTTGGAATATAAAATACATTTTTAGGTTTGCTTTATATCAAATACAGTGGAAAATGGGGTGGTCAAAAATATTAGCCCCCATGGGAATTTTTGCTTTCAAAAACACACCTAATTAACCAATCAGCTTTCAAACCACACCTGTGCAGTCAATTGGCTTCCTAACAACACCTGAGCATTCAATCAGCATAAAAGGACTCCAAGGAACAGGGCACTTGAACACATTATTGAGTACTTTTACTCACCATGCCAAAGACAAAGGAAATCAGTCTTGAGCTCAGAAAGAAGATAGTGGAGGCTCATGATAAGGGGGAAGGCTATACTAACTGCAATTTCCAAGCCTTTCAGTGTCTAGAACCGCTGTATGTTGCATCATTGCCAAGTCCAAGGAGACAAATTCTGTAAGAAACAAACCTGGGCATGGTCATAAGTGCAAGATTTCAAGAACTCTGGAGAGGAAAACAGTCAGCGATGTCAGCAAGAAGCCATCTGCCAAGATGATGGTTGCTGACCTGGCATCTTCTGGAGCTGATGTTTCAAGGAACACAGTTGTGAGGGCTCTTCATCGTGGTGGGCTTCAGGGCCATCGTCCCTGAAGAACCCCTTTACTCAAAGAGCAGCCAGACTGAGGTTTGCCCGTGAACATTTGAAAGGTAAAGATGAGTTTTGGAAGTCTGTGTTTTGGTCTGATGAGACTAAACTGGAACTGTTCGGGCACATGGATGTTGCTTATGTTTGGCGAAGAAAGGGAGAGGCCTTCAACCCTAAGAACACAGTTCCCACAGTTAAACATGGTGGTGGGAGCATCGTGCTGTGGGGCTGTTTTGCAGCCTCAGGCA
Organism: Sander vitreus; assembly: GCF_031162955.1. NCBI lineage: Eukaryota > Metazoa > Chordata > Actinopteri > Perciformes > Percidae > Sander > Sander vitreus. The sequence goes on along the minus strand of NC_135872.1, from coordinate 29,775,033 downwards.
CAGGGAGCCTTGTTTGGGTGCATGGCATCATGAAAAAAGAAAATTATATTAAAATTTTGAGGGATAATATGCAGAAATCTGCTCGTAGTCTAGCCTTAGGTCATCGCTGGGTCTTCTAACAAGACAATGGCCCAAAGCATACATCGAAATTGGTCCAACAGTTCCTGAAGGATACCAAAACCAAGGTCCTGGAGTGGTCCGCACAGAGCCCAGACCTCAATCCTATTGAGAATCTGTGGCGGCTGCTCACAGTGAGTGTCCATGCTTGGAAACCACGCAATTTGGACCAGCTGGAACAATTTGCAATGAAAGAATGGGCCAAATCCCTCAGGAGACCTGTGCCAACCTAGTAAAGAACTACTCTAAGAGGTTGTTGTCAGTTGTGGCTCAGAAAGGGTACACTATTGACTATTAATGGTCCAGGGGCTAATCATTCTGGACGTCTCATTTTTGCCCTCTCTTGTTTCAACTCAGTGTATCAATAAAATATCCTAATCAAACTTAGTGGACATTTTGTCTTTGTTATTTTGGAAACAAATACACCATAAACACTTGTTGTTAATGGTCATTTCCATGGCGAAATCAAGAGTTTTGTCTAATTTCATAAGGGGGGCTAATAATTTTGGCCTCAACTTTATGTTCTAGTTTGGCCAAATAAAGCCATTAAGTATACGTTTGTGTGAGCTTCCTCATTTTTGTTACAAGCAGGAGCCAACTTGTAACACAATTCAATTGTCAAGCTAATTATGAGCAAACTTTTCAAATGTTGCAAAAAAGGATAGGGCTACAGCGTAGTTTGGTCAGAAGTTATAGAAGGCTACGCAGGGCTGTAATCCTCCAGGAAACAGTAGAGGCTGCTAAACAAGTGGCCTCGGCCATCGAAGAGTCTACCAGAGAAACATGGAGCGACGAGTGACTGAGCGAGTGAGTAAATATGTTCACTACGTCAGAACTTATTCATATTCTATATCCCATTTAGAGCATCAACTCTTTTCCCAAAGACAAAAACCACCTCAAGAGAGCAGGAACACTTTTTTGCCCCATCCCCCATTTATTGAGTTTTATTGAATTGTTTCCCTTCTGGGTTTCTAATGTGAAGATACTTACCAAATAAAGATTAGCATCACTTGATTTAAAAGGTCCAATGTGTGGGAATTTCTCCCATCTAGTGTTGAGATCATATATCAATCAACTCTCTGACGCCACGCAGTTCAAAGTACGTATTCCAGCTACGGTAGCCTTCACGCTTCAAAAAGCCGGTCTCTTGCTCTTTTCAATCTCCTTTTTCTTTTTCTGGGTGAAGAAGAAGAAGACTCCTGTTCCTGAAATTTGGATTTTGAATACGTGTTGGTCCTCCATGTTTCCTTCTTCAAACTTGCCGGGGCCGGGAAGCTACGATACCCGTTAGCAGCATTAGCAGCACCTGTGAGTTTATCATGTGACAGCGAAAACGTGAAAGGCGGAGCAGTATGTCCTGTATGTCCCTTACCGGCTAACATATTTCTAGATGGAGCATGAATATGGAGCGTCTACCCCAGTTTCAAATTTCAAGCCAAAAGGAATCCTTGGAATTGATGGTGGTGGTAAATATTCATGAAAAAGGACAAGTTTGTGAACGGGCAACACAGATGTTGATAATGAACAACTAAACACGTTACACACTAGACCTTTAAAGAAATACCAGACTAAGGAAAGTAAAGGAGGAGCAGAGAAAGTAGTGAGCTGGGCCTCACCTCAGTGACAGTGCCCTCCCCTCCAGCGGGGGGCTGTTGTCCTGCAGGCTGCCTGCGTCCAGGTCCGAGTGCCTGTCCCCAGTCAGCTGGCAGAAGATATCCAGGAGACGGTCTGACACCACCGTCAGCTGTGGATACCTGCTAATAAGCACCTACACACAGACAGGGGTAAGCTAGTAATATACCAGGGTCATTCTGGAAGGTTTTTGTCTAATATAAAAAAATCTGTATGTGAAAAGATTAACGTGTTGACCAGAAGTATTATGGACTACGATATTAATTGTCCTGGAGCTATGCAGGGAATGACGTGAAGTCATGTACTAAACTGTTGGGGGGCTGTAGAGGTGTGGCGGCTCCAAAGCCAACAACACTCACCTTCTTCAGCTCTTCTCGCGTCATGTTGCCCATTTGCAGCTTGGTCCAGTACTTGTCCAGCAGTGCTGCATGAGAGTTCTGTGGTTTGTGCCAGCTGCCACCGCTGAGATACATCCTGCAACAAGTACAACAGCCATACTGATGTCATATCATGCCCACTGTATGCAGAGACTGGCTGGGTATGAGGAGGTGTCAAAGCAGGCTGGGTCGTATTTTTGTTGTTAACACAACTACTTCCATCATTGTCTGTGTGGACAGCTGTGTGCTGTTGTCCCCAAATACAGGACTCATGGGGCCTCATGCAAAGAACCACTCGTATGAATGTTGCAAGTTCACCAAACTTTCTTAACTGCACAAATTGTGTGTGAAATGTGAATTTCTTGTTTCAACTTGATAAATGCCAGCGGTTCATGAACAAGTTTGGGAGTTGCATGAGCTGTTTTGATGAACGGTGTGTGCCTTCCCTCCATGGCATCTGCTGCAGACCACGGCGTTTAGGCTCCATGAACAGCCAGTGGGATGTCCATGGAGCCTAAACGTCAAAAGCAGTGTGCACTTTGTTTACATGTTCTGACACTGGGACACATCCAAATAGTGAAAGATAATCAGGTTACCACAAAGAAATCCTATCAGTACAAACTGCTGTTCCATAAGTGCATTTACAACGTAATGACATTATTACCTTCTTGTTGCAAAAAACTGAAATCCAGGAGCAACATCGATGCAATCCTCCCGCCCTGGAATCATCAGCTTTTTATTCTCCATCAAAGGCAGGAGCACAGATATCTGAAAAAGGACATGTCAGTTCAGTTATGGGTTGTTGCAATGATACATTTACATTAAGCTGATTATTAAGAATATATGCAGAGAATGTAGGCATATTGAGTATATGTTTGAACTGACAATATTAGGGTTAGGGTTAGGCCCTGTTCCTTTAAGTTTTAACTCACCACATCCAAAGGTGCGTGGTCAATGTCTTCCAAGAGGATCCACTGGCCTTTAGATACAGCCTGTGTCAGCGTCCCTGGCTGCCACACAAACTTCCCTGGTATATCAGTACACCGGTACATCCCGAGCAGCATCTGTGATACAAAACACATTCGCAAATGTTCAGCCTTTCACCTTACCTGCATTGAATGCTAAAGAGGCACTCCATGGATTTAGTATTTAAACTTCCAAAAAAGTTGGGGGACACATAAGGGACATATTTAAATATTTAAAATGGTGAAAATCAAAGCAGCAGAGGCTGAGATACCCTGACCCTTTCAGTCCCTTGAATGAGCCAGGCTTCAAAAACAGTGGATCCTACAGTTCCCATAACGCAACTCCATACTGTCTTTAATAAGAACCTGCCTGCCTCCTTAATGGCCACTTCTTTCAAACCTCACATATCCAGTTCGTAATGCTTTCTGGTGCTTCATATCAGCTAGTGTCGCCATGTTTCATGTACGGAAACAAGACGTTATGGGAATATCTGGGAAGACGCTGACAGGAAACAGCTGATCAGTCCTGGGAATTACATTCAGTGTGTTTGTTTGTGTATATATCCATCCATCCGTGTGTGTGTGTGTGTGTGTGTGTGTGTGTATACGTTTCCAGTGTTTCTCCATTTCGTGGTAATGCTTTCTGTTAAGCCTGTGTAATGAAAAACTGAATCTTATGTGTAAAATTGGTGAAGTGCCCCTTTAAGTTTAGATTGACTCCATGCACTCTCACCTTGCTGTCAGTTTGATCCCCGAGCTGGACCTTGAGGATCTCTGTAGCTTTTGTATGTCCCGTGACAGTAGCCATGAACTCAACCAGAGCAGTTTTACCACATCCAATGGGACCCTCCAGCAGCACAGGCGTCTGGGAAGCCACAGCCAACGCCAGTCTTCTCAGATTGCGGCAGGTTGAGTCCACCAGCACCAGATCTTTTTGGTTCCTCTGCAAATTAGGATTAATATTAGGACCAGAAAGATCAACAGCAGACTGTTTGGTGGGACAGAGCAAAGGGAACATACCTGTTCCGCCTGTCTAGGAACGATCCTGGGTAGGACAACACCACACACTGCTACCACATTCTGGGACAGGTCCTCTGATACCACCTGGCCCCTGGTAAACTTATTAGCTTTCTCTTGGCGCCACATCACAGAGCCCTGATTGGCTAACACCAGGGCCTTTTCCACCTCCAGCTGCTGAGTTTCTTCCAAAGCTCTAAACGAACCAGGAAAAAGGGGAGGATTCTGACATGATACTTCTGTACTTTTATTCAATGGAAATCTTTTGAGTGCAGTACTTCTACCTGTAATTGAGTATTTTTTTAGTAAGGACTCAGAATACTTCTTCCACTTCTGATTGAGACTAAACATGATCCATAACACTTTGACATATTATGACAATAGATTAAGGAAAAACAAAAGGTACATACTTAATTTTCATGTGCAGGATCTCATCACTCGTCAGTACCTTCCTCAGGAAGATGCTTTTCTGATTATCAGTCATATGAGAGACCAGTGCTAAACAATGGGCAGTGTACCTGTTGGAGACAATGAGAAAATACAGTGCTTTTACTTCATTGAGCACACAAGCAGGACAGCAAAGAGTCTACAACTGTTGTAGGGAGGCTACAGAAAGGCATACAACAGTATTAACAATGTAAGAGCTGAATGTTAACAGCAAGACAGATATGGATGAAAATAAGTAATAAAAAACACATTGTGACGTCATCATTTGGTTTCTGAAGGGATGTTTTCAGCATGGGTATTGGATTACTGCCCATTACCATCTTGGCAATTGGCAGAGCAAGGGACCAGGGAAAGACCTGCATGTCAGTGAAGCAAACATCTCAAACACTCCACATCACGCATGTCAGCTTCCGCATGGAGCCTTGCTTGTTGCCGCTTGGACTCAACACCCTCCGGACACCAGAAGTGGTTTTCCCAGCAGACTTTGTGGCCACTCTCAGTAGGAAAAGCTGTTACTGATAACATTAACGATGCTTCTGATCTATTCAAGTGTGCCAGTAAGCCATGACACTGAGCCAGCATGAACAGTACCAGCATCAGTCATTTTATCATTTACATACGTGCTATTAATATTGTGACATGTCAAAATGTCTTCTGTGAAAAAGGCCTATTGTAGCAACTTTTTTTTTTATTTATATTTTTTTATGATAAATGACAACATTACTTCAACAATGATAAATGTAGACGTAATGTTGTGGATTGTCTTTTTTCAAGTTTCTGCAAGCTGACTTTCAAAACGAGATGAAGAAAATACAAGAAGGACTCAGAGCGCAGACCTCCGCCAAGACATGTCCTCTCTCACAATGTTAATGCTCGGTGAATATGACCAGTCAGAAACTCATTTTTCTAATTATTCTGACACCACGCCCTACCTGGCAATGTTAACGAAACCGAAAAATAATTTGCGTGTGCCCCGTGATTCAGATCACCCTTCCACCAAGTTTCATGAAAACCAGACCAGTAGTGTTTCTGTAATCCTGCTGACAGACATACCACCAGGCAAACCAAAGCCAAAACGTGACCTCCTACCTAATGGTTGAAGGAAACAAGGATGGCATGCTTTGGAAAGGCAGTCAGCAGTAATGTGCAGGAAATGAGCTGAACAATGCAAACACACCCACATAGTCTTTACATTTAGAAATGCTTCAAACATTACCGAGCTGACCTCACGTCACAGAGACATCAAGCACGCTCTTTTTGGATTTCAAATGAAACCAGCTTTAGTTAAGGGTTTTAGGTCCTAAATGGCCCATGAAGCCTCTGTAGGGCAGAAGAGAAAGCAGGTACATACCCTCGCACCATGACATCGCTAGTGAGCAGCTGGGACACGCAAGGACTCCAGTCCCAGAGCATTCGAAACTTGGCACAATCACTCTGGAGGAAACGGAGGGTGGCACCCATGAGGTCACGCAGCTTCATCCTCCTGGGGCCGTACTGAACAGCCGAGGACTCTTCACTGGTGAAGAAGAGCCTCTGAAACACTGGGGGGGCATCGTTGAAGTACCTCGCAGCAAACCTTATGGAGAGAAGTAGAGCATTGGTCAGGGTGACGGAGCCTGCAGAAATGCATGCTTAGGTTCCTGCATCAGTGTTTGAGTGCCAGAGGATTCAGCATTTTTGGAGCTTGAGCGCTACTAGGAACTTAAAGCCAGGATATTTCAGACTTTTTTCACTAGTTTATACCATTGTTTTATTTTGGTCTCTGTCAAGTCCCCCAACTCAGTGAAAGTGCAATACTTAAATCACTTGAGTAGCCCTTTAAGATGTACTACAAAGTAATAAAAAAGTTACTGCTTTTGTGATCTCAGTTTTTGTTCTTTTTGGAGAAATTAAACAGCAGTCATTTATGTGTTGTAGGATGTTTGGAAAACGGTACAACAGTAACTGCCATACTGCAGCTTTGTATACATGAGGTAGTCTGGATCAACGGAATTTCGAGAATAGTTGCATGACATCCGGCGTGATGTCCCTCCCCTTCCTCTCTCTGTGTGTCTCCGTTCTCAAACTCTGTTCTCTTCGTAAAACAACAACAACAACCTTGTAGCTAGCGAGCTGCACGCTGACCATGTCAAGTTTAGAAGAAGATGTGGACGGTGTAACAAGGCAGACCTGCTTGGTTCTTTCAGGGAATGATTGGAAAGATTTACAAAGAATATGTTTAGGTCATTTAGGACACGTTAGGCCTGCACGATAAATCGTTATAAAAAAGATCTCAAGTCACGATTTCATTTTTAAATGACTACAAATTTATTTTCTTCTTTTTTTCTCCTTCAATTAATTTATTGAAAGCATTTGAAATTGACATGTTTTAATTATGTAAAGACATGTTGAAGGAGTTCAGATAGAGCCTGTATCAGGGCCATGTTTAGTTCTATGTGTTATACATACCTACAAACTCAGAAGGGCTGAAAAAGGTGATATATCTCTTTACCTCTTCGGATCTACACGATTCACGTGGATGACATTTTCCCGTGGCGATTTTCACCGAAAAGCAACTAGTTTGCAGGTATGGTTAAATGTCACTATTTTTGGTAGCCTGCTGTACTTAAATGGCCAGTATGTACTTGATTATCTTTATTCATTGAAGCCTCTGTGTTTACAGGCTGGTGGTGATGACCAATGTGCTCTAGGTGCTAAAAACAAATCTATGTTTGGTACTGCCAATTAGTAGTTCTGTCGTGGTTCATGTGTGCAGTAAACATTACACTTGGTGAGAAAAAAATCGTGGCAGAGAATCGTGATATCAATTCTAAGCTAAAAGAATCGTGATTCATATTTTTCCCCGAATTGTGCAGGCCTAGCTCACGTTACCGTATTGTGTCAAAAGTTAACTTCATTTAATATTGGATGTTGTATGTCCAAATGTTCCACCAGAACAAGATCCCTCCTGAGCTCCAGAGCTTAGCGCCGCCCAGGACCATTGTGATTGGTTTAAAGACAACCCAGTGTTTTTTTCTCCATTCCCAGAATGCATCTATGGTGTAGCCAGCCCTTACTCCACAGCGCTGTGGAGATAAAGCTGGAAATGCCAGACTATACATGAGATGACCACTGATGTGTCCTTTTTTGCCCAACTTTGATCAAAGCATGGCAGCTACTGTCAAGGCTGGATTACCAACTGGGCAAAGACCCCAGACCCTCAGGGCCGCTAGAGCCCCAGTTTTACTGTGGTGATATTAACTGAATAGACCTCAAGGGTCCTGTGCAAAAAAATAGTTAAAATACCTTTGTTATTTCAAATGATATGTGCAAATACATCGGTTTACTTGAAGGCAACAAGATACATGGAGAAGAGAAGAAGAGCTGGTGGAGGGTGCCAACAGGGGCCCCCAACTGAGTAAATGCAGCCATGTGTCCTGGTGCAGCCTCTCTGGGGGCTTATGTGAGTGCACTTACCCCTGAGCATCAGGACTGA